>NW_016690441.1:293206-325435 GCF_001604755.1 Lepidothrix coronata
CCGGCTGCTCTGGCGCTCGCCCGGGGCATCTCCCATGCCTGCGGCAGAAGGCCTGGAGGCCTGGGCAGGAGGGTGGGCACACAACCAAGGGGGCCAGGCTGGCCTGGCTGGGGACAAGGAGGGCAAGGGGGTCCTGCCGGGGCACGTCCCCTGGGTGCTGCCGGCCAGGGGCAGGGGCACAGGCAGGGCCGTGGGCCAGCCTGGGCCCCCACGGCTGCCCAGCCCACGGGGCTGTGTCCCAGAGCCCGCTGAGCCGGAGCTCCGGGCCCGCAGAGCTGCTGCCAGCACGGGGAGGGCGCGGGGCTCCTCGGGCAGGGCCGCGCAGTCGCTGCCGCCCAAGCCAGAGACAAGAGCAGCAGGCTGTGCACAGGAGCAGCAGCAGCCACAATGCCTGCGTCTCCTCAGCCAGGCACCCACACCGGCCAGCATGCCAAAAGCGGGCATGCTGTGGGCACAACTGCACCGGCTTTGGCCAAAGGCTTCAGGAAAAGGGGCCACAAGGCCTCTCTATTGACTGCCCAGCCTGAAATGATCAGGCAGAAGAGCTGAGTTTTCACTTATTTTTTGAGCTGTCGCCAAAGTTTATTTCCAGCTCTTAGACACTTTTGAGAACAGACCCTTCTCCCAGACATAATGCAGTTGGTGAATTGCAGTCGTATCTCAGATGTAGCTGGAGGGGACTGGTAGGGGGAGATGGAGGCAGACATTTTGCCTGTACTTGGCTTCCTGAGACAGTGCTTAGATTGCTCTGCTGTCACATCAAATCAGAGGAAGATGCCATGAACTGCTCACATCGTTCCCCTCTTTCCAAGAGGACAATATGCTGTCTTCTCTTATGATCACTTTTTGAGGTTCTCCTCAGTCACGTCTGTAAGGAGGACACTGGAGTTGGAGAAAAGCCACCTTCTCTTTACAGTCAGCCTTAAACAGAGGGGAGAGTGGCTGTGTGCATCTCGGAGCTCTCCTTCACCTCTCTGCCCTGATGTAATCAGGCCCTTCCTTTTTTCAGTAATTAATAGCAACAGTCATAAGGGCAATGCAAGAATAACTGAGGAAGCCCACCTGAGCACATAGGATCATGCATTAACAGCAGCTCCAGGGAGCATCTTTTACTGCTTTTACTGTCCTGTGGGACTCATGGTGCTGTTCTTGCCAGGCAAGAGCAGTGTTTTCCACTGTGGTGCTAATCTTCCAAAGCAACTGGTGGTTCTGGGTGGCTTTGTTCTTGGTTGCCCAACTTGGAAAGTTTTTAAAGGGCCCAGTTTTGGAAAAGCAGAAGCAGCTTCTCCAGTGAAGCAACTTGGGTCAAACACCTAAAACTTGCAGGCTCCCCCTTGCTCCCTGAGAAAAAGATCAGTCCATATTTCATACCTTGCCATCCTCCCTCCTCACCTAAAGCTACCAGTCAGGGGGCAGCTAATCCCCAAACTGCGGGTGAGGAGCCTCTCCTCACTCCTGTCAGGACTCTAAGGGCACTAATAGACCTTGATGGCCCTGACCAGCCCCTCCACTGGGACTCCACTCACAGCCCCAGCTATTGGAAGCCCCGGATCTCCAGTCTCTGAGTGATGTGGTGGGAGTGCCGACCTGTAGCTCAGCCAAGGGAACGTGGCTGGGGTGAGTTATCTCAATACTGAGGCTTTCCCTCACCCTCCCTGTTTCTCCTCTGATGTTGCTCTGGGAAGCACAGCAAGAGCCTTTGTCCTCTTCTCATCCCTGTCTCTCTCTCCCGGCTAGATCTAGAGTTCAGCTCTGCCTGTATTTTGGCTACAGCCTCTCCTGCATGGAGGGCCCTCATTACACTGGAGTGTTCTGGAGCAATTCACAGTTGCTATGTCCGACCTGCAATGCCACGTGCTGGCCAACACACATCAATCCATCTAGTTTTATTTCTCCCAAGTCCTGTATCCAGAACCAGCACTGGCTGCAGGGTTGTTGTGGTTTAACCCCATCTAGCCCCCAAGCCCCTCACAGCTACTTGCTCACTCCCCCACCAGCAGGACCAGGGACAGGATGGGAAGGGCACAAGCCAGAAAACCTGTGAGTTGGGATAAAGACAGTTTAACAGGGAAAGCAAAAGAAGCCAAGCCAAGCAAAACAAGGAATTCATTCACTGCTTCCCACGGGCAGCAGGTGTTCAGCCATCTCCAGGAGAGCAGGGCCCCATCCCATGGAATGGGAAGACAAACACCATCACTCCAAACCTTCCCTTCCTTCTTTCCCCCAGCTTGATATACTGAGCATGATGTCATATGGTCTGAACTATCCCTTGGGTCAGTCTGGATCACCTGTCCCAGCTGTGTCTCCTCCCAACCTCCCATGCACTCCCAACTCCCTTGCCAGTGTGGCAGTAGGGAAAGCAGAAAGTGCCTTGGCTCTGTGTGAAGCTTTGCTCAGCAATAACAAAAAACATCTCTGTATTATCAACCCTGTGTTCAGCACAAATCCAAAACATAGCCCTGTACCAGCCACTGAAAAGACAATTAACTCTACCCCAAGCTGAAACGAGCCCAAATGTTCATGCTGGCAATTCTTAGAGTGTGATCTTAAAGATCCAGCAAGGCCATTTGCACCCGATTTT
Organism: Lepidothrix coronata; assembly: GCF_001604755.1. NCBI lineage: Eukaryota > Metazoa > Chordata > Aves > Passeriformes > Pipridae > Lepidothrix > Lepidothrix coronata. The sequence goes on from NW_016690441.1 coordinate 295,788, forward strand.
CCCATACAAGCCTCTGGAAGAATAGCTCCTGTGCTTCACAGAGCACCATGTTTTATCCATGAGTCTGCCACAAACCATGCCAGGCTCTTCCAGAGCAGCGTTAGGGAGAATTTGGCTGTTTCCAAACAGAAGGCCCCAGAGGGGTAGGTGCTACTGAATCAGTTAACAACCCCACACAGCAAAGGTGATGCCTTTGGTGAGATTTTCAGGCCAAGCCATATGTCTGGCAGCTAACCCTGGAGATTTGACTACATTCCTGGGGAAATGGCTGGTCTCTGGACTGAGAGAACTTTGCCTCAGGGCAAAAGCAACCCACTGCTCATGCCACTCTCTTAGAGCCTTGCACAAATCGCATAGACCACGAGAGGTTATGTGGGTACAGCGTGGGCACCCCATGCCTCCTGCCTCCACTGCAAAACGGGGAAGGGACCTTCCTGCAGGGACCAACCCACCGACATCCCAGCTCCAGAAAGGCAGAGAGCTCTGCCAGTGTTTGCTATAAATCCCTTGGGCTCAGGTCTGATTGCTAAGATGGAATGATACGTTACTGGGGATTTCAAACACCTCTATTAAAAAAGAACTTTGGGAAACAGTACAAGGGAATCACAGAAAGAGCTCTGGGATCCTGTGTGAGGTGGGAGAAAAAAACACTTCTGCCAGAAACAAAGGATTAAAACCCATGAAGAGCTTCAACTGCAGCTTGTGAAAATACCATGTTTAGAACACTGGATCTAAGAGACATCATAAATAAATATCTAATCCATGATAGAAAGCCAAAACAGCTTCCTTTGATATACAAAGCATGTTTTAAATGGCTATTTTAATAAAAATACCAGATTTTTTCCTGGAAAGAAGAAACACTCAAATGAACATTTATTGCATTTGAAACCCAGTTTCCTCTCTGATTTTTTTTTTTAAAGGACAATGTTGGCTGCTCCTGCCAGTCCCATGTATAATATACATATCTTCCAAACACAGAGAGCAAAGTGTTGGCTGCAAATCAGAATTTTCCCTGCTAAACAGACCTCAGAATCATGGAATGGTTAGGAATAGACCTTAGAGATCATCTGAGATAAGGCGAAGGGCGAGAAAGAATATCTCTGCCACTCCCGGAACAAGCTTTCCCCTGGACTACGGTTCAAAAGCACCAAAACTCTTAATTCCCATGAAATCCAAGCAGATCTCCAAACTGACAGAGGGCAGGCTTAGATGAGATATTAGGAGGAGACTCTTTGCTGTGAGGGTGGTGAGGTAAATCCACGTCCCCCGTGTCCGCCCCCGAAGGGCAATGTCTGGTGCTGCTGCCCTCAACGTCACTGCGTGTCAGGACAGACTGCACCAAACCCAAATAAGCAGAACAACCAGCCTGCTGACAAGGTTGTTCACAAAACCCAGAGTCTGGAATTGCCTCTGGCAGCAGCTTGCCCAGGGTTTAGTCCAGAGGAGGGAGACTTGCCCATGTCACAGTTGCTTAGGCGTGAAGTGACAGCCAGTTGAGTCCCAGAGGGAAGGCTTTCCAGATGAAGCCTGTAGGTCGCTGCTTCCAACAGCACAGGGACCAGTATAGAGGGAAAGCTTGTGGGACAGTTACTGGGGCTGGGCAGGCTCAGCCACTCGGGGTGACAGCAGGAGTTTTAGGGACTGAAATCTCAGCGCAGCCAAAGCAGATGTAGAACAAAGCATAACATAATGGTTATGTTATCATCCATGGAAGGATCTACAAGGGACCTGCACTCCCATGGAGTGGGAACTGCTGTCCTTTTAAGAGAGTCCCACTGTCTTGCCCAAAACTATCAGGAGTTTCTTGCTAGAGGCTGGTGCCACATTGGGAACTGAGGGCCCTTTGTGTTGAATGAAACCCCCAGTTTCCCCTGAATGGGTCCTTAAAGATAAGAAGCAGCAGAATGGCTGTGCTTATTACAGAGACTGCACCAAGTGACATAGGATGGCAGTAGAATTACAGGATCATGGAATCATTACAATTGGAAAAGCCCTCTAAGATCATAGAGTTCAACCATTAACCCAGCACTGCCAAGCCCACCACTAAACCATGTCCCCAAGTGACACATCCACACGTTTTTTGAACACTTCCAGGGATGGTGACTTCACCACTGGCCTGGGCAGACAGTTTTGATGCCTGACCACACTTTCAATAAAGAAATCTTCCCTAACATCCAATCTAAACCTCCCTTGCCATACCTTGAGGCTGTTTCCTCTCATCCTGTCCCTTGTTAGCTGGCAGCAGAGCCAGACCCCCATTTGGGTCCACCCTCCTGTCAGGGAATTGTAGAGAGCAATAAGTTCTTGCTCTGGGTCTGTCCTACAAGAAACATCGGCACCAAAGAAAATCCTGCCCTTAAGAAGAGGGGCAATTTAATATCTGGATGAAATGAAGAGCAACCCTGTGTTGCCCAGGCAGATCCATTGTGGGCTGGTTCCTCCAGGTGGATTGTCAGCTGTCCCTGACTGAGCAGTGGTGGCCGTGTTGCCCATACACAAAGAGCCCCATGGCCACTCTAAATTGCACCCCATCCACTGGACAGTGAAATGATTTTCCAGCTCTTCTCACATTCCCATTAACTTAGGAGCACTCCACTGGATTCATGGCTTCTCAGAATTCAGAAGGATGTTTTTGGTCGTTGAGGACACACTTTGAGGTCATGAACTTCGAATTTCAGAAGGATGTATTTGGTCCCTGAGGTCAAGGCATTAACTCGTGCAGATCCCATGTCTTCCACACAGAGTCAGCACAAAAACAGGTGCACTCACTAAGTTTTAAGGCCACTATCCTGCTTTTTTTTCCCAACCACTTTCAGATAGGCTCTGGGAAGAGAAAAATCGTTCATTTTTTGATATATTTCCTTCTCCTATTTAAAAAATTCAGTTTTGGTATCTAGGAAAATTTTGTAGTTCTGAGCACTTTACCTTCTACCTTAAGCAAAGTCCCTTCCCCTCAAAAAGAAGATAAATTAAATTCCAAGGCAGTCACCCTTCTCCTTCAACCTAAAACCCACACATGGACTTTCACCATTCATTTTTTCATCTCCAGAGATGTTTAGGCTTTGGTTTCCTAGTACTTCCATGCAGCTAAGTGAGCTGTTACCACCTGAAGAGGTTCTGGGTTGAACAGCCACTCGCAGCACAGCAACTGTCCGAGCACCCTGGGAAATGCCTCCAGTCCCACTGATCAGGATAAGCAGGAGGAAGAGCCGAGCCAAGGGCATGCCCCCATGCCCACAGGAGGGTGCCTGCTGCTCAGTGGCCTCAACGCCCAACAGCGAGCCTCTTCCTCAGGGCAGGCAAGTCTCCTCATCCAGGGATGCCACAGGCACTCGGGACCCTGAAGCCCAGCTCCTCAACTCCATCTCAGTGAAGAGGACACGCTGGAAGCCAGACAGGATGTAGCCACCACCTCTCTGTTTCGCCCTTTTGCAAATTGACTTGCTCTGTGCCCTCTGCTCTGCTTAATTGATCCTCTGCCCATCTCCAGCAAACAAATTGTTCTCCTGTCTCATTCATAATATGCTCCAAATAAAGTGTGTTTCTGCCTGAGCAAACGCCTTCCGGGGGTACTTTAAACTGTCACAGTGCATAAGGCTTTCCCTGAAATCTGCATTTTTACAGTGCTGGCTCCCCACAATGGCCCCTGGAGCCACACTTAATCTATTTCAAGGGATGTAGAGACTTCTCTTGCTTAAACAACTTGGCTAGGAAAGCAAAGCTCGCTTTAAACCTTTTCATCATCCCTTTCCCCCCCAATCCAGCTGGGTTTTCCTTTTCTATCCTGAAAACAAAGAAGCAAACCAAACTTCAAAAAAGTGTTTGCTGATCCATCTCCAAGAACTCATGAAATCGAAGCACCATCCAGTTGAAACTGGGCAAGGACTCAAATCATTGTGGGATCTGAGGACCAGCAGCAGTCACAGTTCATTCAACCCAGCCTTGCTGCCTGAGGAGCACTGCTGAGGCTGAAGCCCTTCAAAGCACACTTCGAGCAAGCAGCCAGTGTGCCCAGGAGATGTGATTCACAGCTGTGAAATCCCACCACAAGCTTGTAACTTACTCCAAACCCGAGGCTGGTACAGAAATCCTGCCGAAGGAGAAAGCCATCTGTGCTGGTAACAGGGAGGAGCTCAGATCTGAGCTTTTTCACAGCCTTCTCATGTATTTCCAGGACACAAAACCAAGCATCTCCCACCCAACAGATCTCCCATATTTGTACAGGATAGCTTTAGGGAGCAAGGAACTCCTCAGCATCGGGAGGCACAGATCAAACTGCTCCAGTTTTGTCTTTAAATCTGTGTATCATGGAGACAAAAAAAAAAAAAACAAAACAAGACCAAGACCAAGGTCCCAGAGCCCCTTCCGAGGAACCCCGACATGGGCAGCAAGGCAGAAAAATGCACACACAGCACACGGAGCAGAGCAAAGGTTTTTCCCCTCAACTGATGCTGGCAGGTTCTCACCACGCAGCCCTGCCTTGCTCAGGGCCGGCAAGGGCAAATTTGGAGCATGGGCTTGGCAGGATATTGCAAAAGCTGGGATCAGAGCTGCATCCCAGCTGGAGTCTAAAATAACTATGAGATTACCTCCACAGGAGCTCAGCCAGCATGGATAATGCTTGGACTATTCCTCTCCCAGCTCGCCACAGTCTTGCCTGGCTTTCCTTCCACCTTTCTTCAAAGCCTCCTTCGTTGCAGGAACTTTATTCCTTCCCCTCCCCACTGAGGAGAAAGAGAAGGGGAGAGGTCAGGGATCCATGGCTGGAGCCAACAAACAGCATCCCAGTGCCGAGCCACGGGTGATTCCAACGCCAGCAGGTGCCAGCCAGAGTTTAGCACAAAGCTGCTTCTCCTTTGTCCTGAAACAGCAAAGTCTCAGAAGAAGGCATGAGACAGACACAACCTCAGTGATGCTGTGAGGGTACAAATCAGTAATGCAGCTGCCCTCACCTCCCCAGGAAAAAGGGGATCCTTGTGGGTCCCTTCCAACTCAGGATGTGTGAGGATGGGCACGAATTATGGATGTGCAGGCCTCCTTGGGGAGCTGGGGGCACCTCTCTCCACAGAAATGAGGGCTGCTGCTCCACAGACTCACAGAAACACAACACTGGACAAACAGATGCTGTGGTCAACTAGAACACAGCGCCCTGGTGACACAGCCATGAGGGCTGCAGTCCTCTCTAGGTCACCTTGGCTGCTTGGAAGCTCTTGGTGCAAGGAAGAGGAGAAACCAAGCAGGACATGTGGTGATAGTACGATTGCCCACACACCCAGGACCTGGCTCGGGGAGAAAGTTTGCCAGTGGTCAGGTTGTTCTCAGCACCTGGGATTCAATGGACCACTGGAAGCCACCAACCTGCAGCCACAAGGATGCTCTGGTGCCGGTGCTGCAGTTCTGGGAGAGGCTGTCCCTCCATCCCCAGCGGTGTGTGTGGTGCTGCCCAGAGCCAACTCCTTCAAAGGAAAAGGGAAGAAGAAGCAGAGCAGGGCACAGAAAACACAAAAGATCAAATGTTCCCAGCACATCTCCATCAAACTTCAGACATGTTACAAAACTGCCTAGTTTTGTTAAGGAAAAGTAGGTGCTGGGTAGGGGTGGGAATGTCTGAAAATTTAATACTCAGAAAAAAAAAACCCTGTGTTTTTTCTGATTTCCATACTGAAAAACAACAATGCAAGGGAAAAGTATCAGCTGGTTTGTCTTAAGGGAAGTTTCCCATTATATAGACACTTTATAAATACATACACTTTATATTTCAATGTATCTATGCATACCTATATATAAATATTATATATGTATTATATGTGTATGTAAATAGTTACATATAAATATTTTAATTTTTTTTTTTTTACACACTCACCCTTCTCTGTCAATTTCTCAGCTCCTTTCAAACATCCATGGCAGGACCTGGCAATACACTCAGCATCCCAAAGGCTCCGAGTGCTGCTGGGGTGGGGTGACTGATCATTCCAAGATGATCCTTAGGGTCCCCTCCAACACAAACCATTTTGTCCCCTGCCACCAGTGGCAAGACCTGGGCTCCAATGCTGCAGCCAAGCAAAACCCTGACACACTTTAGATCAGGAAAAGACACAACCAAGCAAGGGGGATGTCAGGGGATAAGCTCTAAAGCCATTTATTGAAAGCATAGAAATTCACATGAAACCAAAGCTGGACACGCAGGAGGAGGGATGAGCTTTGTCAGGTTTCTTAAAGGGTCACTGTGTTTCTGATCTTTTAAACAGTCTCTTCATCCCCTTCCAAAGGATGTAACTTTGGGATGGTAAGAAGCTGTTTCTTCCTCCACTGGAGGAGCATAAAAATAAACCTGTCAGCTCATATTATATACACATATATGGGCTGTAGTTATGTTCTGTGGGGAAATACCACTTTCTCAGTATGTAAAATTAAGAATCATTACCCTTATTTTCTTTATCTTACTGAAATTTTCTTTTTTTTAACCAAAAACTTTGAGACTTGAAGTCTGAAGGTACCTCAGAGCCCATCATCCAGGAGAAAACCAGCTGAGCAGCCAACCTGGGCACATCACGTACAGGACAACAAACCCCAGGGTGCTGGCTACAAGAGCTCTAATCTGGATCCTAACCATGGGACACAAGAACACAAAACAGGGCTCCTTTTCCTTATAAAACAGGCACTATCTGTACAATGTTGCCACAGCCACAGTTGCCTGGCTGGGATGGCAGGGAATTTAATACCAGAGGCGAAAACCTTTTCTCTCTCTTGTTTTTTGGACACACAGGTATTGCATCTGTGTTGGATCATGCATGGAAATGCAAAGCTTTGGTAAAGCTGGAGGACACCAGCCATCCAAAACCCTGTCCTTGAGGGCCAGGGCTGCCTGGCACAGGCACTGCCAGGGCCTAACAGACCATGGGAGACAAGCCACAGCCAGGGAAGCAACCTGGCTTTCCAGAAGTCTGGCAAAACACACCAAAAAAACCACATTCAGGAGGTTGGATGGGTACGATGAGACACAGCAAGCAAGATAAATGAGATCCTCCAGCTGACCAAGAGCCACTCAACTCCTGAACGAGACCTGCATCACAGCCCAGCATGCTCCCAATGCCCTGGGAAATCTGTCCTTCAGCCCTGCTGCCTGCTATGGCCCCTCCCCAGGCCGGGGACCCCTCCACAAGAATGGCACATGGAGCAGGATGGTGGCAAGTTGATAAAAGGGCAAAGAAGCCCCAGCTGAGCCAAAGCAACCAACATCAAGAGCACGGCAGCTGGGGAGGTTTGGTGTCTGCAACTTGAAGGCAGCTCCTTCCCTAGGGAATAGTCCTGCTTTGTCCATTCCAGTCTCTCCTAGAGACAGAAGTCCCCACTGGAGGCATGAGGGTGATCTGGCAGCACTTCTGCCTGGGGCTGAGGCTGGCAGGGAGGTGCCAGGCTTCCTCCCAGCACCGGGTGTTCTTCAGGGAGTCCCATGGGAGAGCTGGGCAAACCACAGCTGCTGTGGGTCTAGGAGAGAGAGAAAGCAGAGGTGAGGCCCTTTGCAGGGGTTTATTAGCACTGGTCAGGCTGATCTCAGAGGGGCCTGGCAGGAGGGGGAGCAGGGCAGCCACCCCATGCACATCCCAGCCTTCCCCCAGGGCCTCTCCTGCAAATCCTACCCGTTGCTGGCACTGGTTTTCACCTACGGACCTGCCTGGGCAGGTATCCCAGCCCTGTGGATCATGGGAAACCACGAGCACCTCGGCTGCATCTGAAGCAGTGCCTGGTCCTGCACCTGCACTCCTGGCAAGCCAAAAACACGAGGTGGCCACCGAGCTCTAGAGATGTGTCAGGGCTGGTTCTACACACTCCCAGGCAGGGCCAGAGTGAAGCTCTTCAACAGAGCGAGAAGGTGCCTGGCATACGAGTTGGAGGTGGTGTGGAATGGGAGGAGGTGTGGAATGGGAGAAGCTGAGGTGCATGGGACACTCAGATCCAGTGCTGTGGTCCTGGCCTTGGGATGCTGGAGGGCTCAGCAGCAGCCAGGTGGGCTCTCCACAGGGGTTGTGCACAGGCCAGGGGATGCTTTCACAAAGGAAAGACCTGATGCTACAGAATATCATCTCACATGTGCTTTGTATCACCCATCACAGCTCACCAGTGCCTGGCTGGAACCACTCCTTATACAGAAACAGCAATTAAACAAACAATATGGAAATCAGAGCGAGGAATGGCCACCTCCAAACTAACTCACAGGCTGGTCTTTTGCTCTTCAACTCTTAGTGCAAAGAAAAGCCACTAAAACCTCCCTTTCTGGCCATGCAGTAGCTAGAGCAAGGCCTTTTCCATGTACTCACCAGTCAGTGTGCCTCCCAGTGCCAAGGCTCCCGGGCAATACCAGCACAGAAAACACTGAACCCCAGAGTGGAGACAGGCCCTTACCCTGTGCCTGCCCTCCTGGCTCAGAGCAGAAGTGTACCCTTACCCTGTGCCTGCCCTCCTGGCTCAGAGCAGAAGTGTACCCTTACCCTGTGCCTGCCCTCCTGGCTCAGAGCAGAAGTGTACCCTTACCCTGTGCCTGCCCTCCTGGCTCAGAGCAGAAGTGTACCCTTACCCTGTGCCTGCCCTCCTGGCTCAGAGCAGAGGTGTACGGCCCGCAGGAATTCAGGGTCTCCAGGCTGCCGATGTTCCTGAAGTGCCCTGCAGCTGAGCTCGGGAAAGGGTGCTGTGGCATGGAGGGAACAGGGCTCAGCTGCTTTTCGGAAATAAGCTGGTAGGAAGGGGGAAAAAAACTGGTGTACAGAGCCATCTCCTCCCGGGAGTCCCCGCTGCCTGTGGTTTCCACGCTGCATGATCCGTTCAGGTTGAAGTGCTGTGGCAGCAGGCCAGGCCCTGGACCCAAGCAGCCCTGGTGCTGGGAGGTGAAGTCTTGGGTGATGCCATAAAAACCGGGCTGAGCTGGAGACCCCAGGAGTGGGGAAACATAGTCCTGCCACGGGCTGGGACTGCTGCTGCTGCTGGGGAGGAGGTGTGGAGGGGAGTCAGGGCTGTGGCCACACAGCCCGTTCAGCAGTGAGTGACGGTGTTTCGGACAGCCGGGGCATCCCACACGGTCCTGGCACTGGCTGGGCAGGGAGAAGGACCCGTGAGCATCCTCCTGGATGGGCTGCACAGCTGGATAGTCACTCTCAAGCCACCGAGCCCTGGGTGGCTCCTGCCTGCAGGGGGCTCCTGTGGGTGAGCTGGGGGCCTTGTCCCATGGGATGCCCTGCGCTGGCTGGAGGAAGCAGAGCAGAGCCTCCTCCCCAGTTGGTCTCCACTGTGAGCCAGAGCCATCCGACGGCCCTTCCTCCTCTGGCAGCAGCCCTGGCACAGCGTGGAGAGGCTGTTCCCACAGCTGGCCCAGGGCAGGGCTGGGCTGCACCACACCCTGTGGCAGGTCCTCACTCTCTGAGGGGGACAGAGCAGGGCCTCCCCGTGGGCTCGGGGACAAGCCTGGCAGGGAACATGCCTGTTGCCCTCCCTCGTGCTTGTCCACTGGAGGGCTGTGGATGTAGGAGAGAATCTGGTTGCTGGCCAGGCTGTCTTTCAGGGATGGGGAGGGCTCTGGGTCCACATTGACCATCACCATCTTCTCATCCAGCAGCAGGAGATCCAGGTCCTCTGCATTCAACCCCAGCCCCTCCAGTGCACTGAAGAGCTCGTTGTTGGAACAGCTCTCGTCGCTCTTAATTGACAGCGAGTCCAAGGTGGCCAAGAGAGGGTCCTCCTGCTGTGAATCCAGCAGCTCCTCTTTGAGGTTGTTCCCTCTTGAAGAAACTGGAGCAGCACCCATACTCCAGGTATCCCTTCCTGCATCTGGCACGGACACATCTTCGAGGTGGAAACTGCTACTGCAGGAGGGATTAGGAGTGGGAGCTGTGTGGGAGGCGTACACTGCCTTGTCCTGTCGCATCACAGCGCCCAGCAGAGAACTGGGGTCAACACCATTCTTCTGGGAGCGCCCTCCAGGGCTGCAGGAGGTCTTCTTGGACTTGCTGGTTTTCCCTTTGCTCTGGAAAGGATCAGGGAAGCCCAGGAGAGGATACGCACTTTGGTATAGGAGCGCCTCTCCTGTGGCAAAGGTGAATGGAAGATGCATGGACCGTTTCCGAAGGTGCTCTCCTCCTTCTTCATCTCTGCGGGGAAGGAAGAGCAGAGTGTGGCTTACACGTGCACAAATACACCACACAAAGTGCTTCTGCAATGGATAATTCTGGTCCCTCCAAGCAAACCCTTTGCTACAACCAGCATGCATTTACATACAAATTCACACACATTTTTATACACATACACATAAACCCCCACATCTCCAGCATAACCAAGCATCATCCCATCCTTGAAGGGTGGCCTTGCAGAGGGGGACACGGCTGAACAGCATGACAGCACGGTATCCTATGGCTGCTCCTTTAAAAGGCACAAGAAGCAACGACAGATCCAACATCGTGCCCTGCTCGGGGCATCCCAGAGCCCACAGCGATGGAAACAGCCAGCCTGTCCCCCTCCCAGCCCGGGCACGTACACGAGGGGTCTCTGGGTGACCACGATGTACTCGGGTTTGCCGTTCTTGTAGACGAGCCGAGCGTTGGCCTGCACCCACTTCCAGCGGTTCTCTTTCGTCAGCAGCCGGAACACCGTCAGCCCGCTCTCCCCCGTCTTCATCACTACCAGGAGGAAGCATGTGTGCTGAGGGCTGCCACCACCTCACCAGAGGCACAGCTGCCTCTGGTGACACTGCCCTTTCCAGCCAGGATAAGCAGCTGGGGTCAGAGCAGGAGCGTGGCTGGCACACACAGGGGACACCTGTGGCCAGCCAAATACCCCTGCCTGCACTCACAGGATCCCAGAATATGCCGAGTTGGAAGGGACCCACAAGGGTCATCAAGTCCAACCCTTTGTCCTGCACAGGCCCATCCCCAAGAGTCACACCCTGTGCCCCAGAGGATCATCCAAACCCTCCTGGAGCTCTGGCAGCCTTGGGGCTGTGCCCACTGCCCTGGGGAGCCTGGTCAGTGCCCAAACACCCTCTGGGGGAAGAACCTTTGCCTGAGATCCAACCTAACCCTGCCCTGACACAACTTCAGGCCGTTCCCTGGGTCCTGTCCCTGGTCCCCAAAGAGCAGAGCTCAGTCCCTGTCCCTCCTCTGCCCCTCCCCAGGAAGGTGGAACTGCAGTGAGGTCTCCCCTCAGTCTCCTCCAGCTGAACACACCAAGTGCCCTCAGTGTCCTCCCATGGCTTCCCCTCCAGGCCCTTCACCATCTTTGTTGCCTCCTTTGGACAGTCTCTAAGAGCTTGATATCTCCACCCCAAGCTCCCTGCAGTGACAGGAGCCCCACAGCAAAGCATAAAGTAAAGCATCCTACAGGGAAAGAGCCCCTGGGCTTGACACGGCAGCCAAGGGAGCTGCCCGTGGTCCCAGCCCACTCCTCAGCACTAGGGGTGGGCACAAGTGGCCAGGGCAGGGCCTCTTACTCCTGACGTGGTTCTCGGCGCAGTACAGCGTGTCGGCGGCGTGCACGAACTGGTAGCCGGTGCCGCACATCCGCAGCTCCGCCTCCGTGTAGCCCAGGACGATCTTCCCCCTGCGGGGGACGGGGAACACACCCAGCTCACGGCTGTGCCAGGGGATGCAGCGCTGGAAGCCCACAGCACCACCCCTCAAACCAGCTCTGCTCCTTACTTGGCATCACACGCCAAGGGGGTGAAGTCCAGCTTGTGCTTGGTCCTGAAGATCATGTTCTTGGTGCGGATCTGCAGGATGGACGGGGGCTGCAGCGGGGTGGAGATGGCGAAGAGAGCGAGCTGGGGGGGCAGTGCAGACCCGTCTTCGGACCTTTTGTTCTGCCCATGAAGGAATTTCAACCTGCCTTGCAGGTTTAAAGCCTGGGAAGAGAAGAAAAGCTCAGTATCGTGCAGAAAAGCGGACGAAGAGAGAAGAGAGGGAGCAGAGCTGCACTGAAAGCAAGATGTCTGTCTGCAGAGTTGGTGTAAATAGAATCACTGAATCGTAGAATGGTTTGGTTTTGGAAGCACCTTAAGAATCATCTCATTCCAACCCCCTTCCACTAGCCCCATCCAACCTGGCCTTGAACACTTTCAGCAGGGATGGGGCAGCCACAGCTTTTCTGGGCAACCTGTGCCAGGGCCTCACCACCCTTGTGACCTGTCCTTCCAAATCCAGTGCTCTGCAGCAGAGAGGAGGAGGGATGAACACCACCTACTCGGTTTAAAGACACGTCTTTAACAGAAAAACCAAGTTAAACACATGGTGGAAAAGCACTTTTGTTCAGGATTCAGCATGTCTGAGAGGAGAGGAACAAGACACACATGGAGAGGCTGCAGGTGCAGACCAAGCCTGTGGAAATCAGGGGAAGTCTCCTTGCTGAGACAGGCAGATACTGCACATGGTAGAAAGGTCTTCCAAGAGTAACTTGCTTCAGCAGTGATATGAACCCCTGGCGTGAGCCTGTCCCACCCTCCTGCTGTGGAGGGTCTGCACTCACCAGGAAGCCAGAGGAACTGTCCAGGAGGCAGCGAAAACGGCACACAAAGCTCCTTTCCAGGAAGGAGGAGTTTTCTGGGGGCAGCTGATCCGGCTTGTAGATCCCAGCAGAAGAGCCAAGGCTTTTCCCCCCTATGGAAGAGATGGACTGAGAGAAGATCAAGCAAGGATTCACCCCAGTGATGGCTGGAGATCCCTAGAAAGGGCTGGAGGTCCCCAGCGTTGGGCACTGCATCAGTTTGCAGTGATCACAGCAACAGAAACTCGGGAAAAGCCACAATGTTTGGATGAAGCCATGACTTGAGCCACACAGACATAGGCAAGTAGTGGCAGCAAGTTCTGCTCCCACTGTGTACCTGGTGAGCCACACATCTCATGCCAACTAGGATGCCAGCCTACATTTACCTCCTGGGGAAGGCTCACCCTCGGGAGCGTGTGGTGGGTTGAGGGCCCAGTGGAGGTTGCGCCTGAATTCCGGCTGGTCCTCGGTGTGGATGAGCTCGAAGACACTCTGGTGCATGACATCTGTCTGGAGGGAAAACGCAACCTGTGAGCTCTGCAGCCTGTCCCTGGGTGCCAGTTTTCATGTCCCATCTGAAAACAGCCCGTCAGGGCCCCAGCTGGCCAAATGAGGCCTTCCACCAACACTGATGCCGGTGGGAACAGAGAGCACACCTGGCTCTAAGAACCCCTTGCCCACATTGGGCCTGACCTCCCTCCCAGTCCTAAAGAGCCAATACAGCTTCCCTGTTACACTCTCACCCCTGTAACATGATGTCTTTCAAAATCTTAAAGCTGATTTATGGGATGAGATGAAAACATGGTTTGGGAACAAAACAGCAGCAAAGCCACCTTATCCCTACACTATTCCCGAAAGAATAAGGCTCTGGGACCTGCTCCCTTTGCTCAGGTGGACAGTCCTCATCTACCCTAGATGCTGGGGATAGCCAGCTGCGTGGGAGCAACACCAAACCACAGCAACTGAGGGACTGCAGGTAAGTCCCACTTCCCTGTAAACCTGATCTAGTGCCTTCCAGGTTACCTGGGTGCCCAAGATAACCAGAAAGCATTGGAGCCTTATGGGATTTACCAGCGGCCACCAGGGGAGTGGGTGCCCAAAACAAACTGGGCAGGGAACCCCAGACGTCTCACCATGGCCATGAAACCTCATGGCCCATCAACATGGCTGGTGGACCAAAGAAGTCCATCTGTGGGCCAAAGAAGTCCTTTGTCACCTATCAGTGACCACGTCTGGCAATACGGGGTCCAAATTCACAAGACCAAGGAAAAGCCCCAAACACCCCCCTGAGACCCCGTGACCCCTGCAGAGCCTCTTCCTGGCAGGGAACTCGGGGCTCTTCTCCACCACCAAGGAAAAATCGACTCTGCAAACCTACCACAGCAAGCCAGAGGAGTCCCACTGACCTGATGAAATCCCAGATAGTCCTGAATCGTATGTGAGGAGTAAAATATCAGCCCTTCTGATGTCACCACCAGCACAAAGCCATTCAGTGCCTGTGGGAGAGAGGAGACATACCTGTCACACTCACATCACTCTTGCCCAGCAGGACACTGGTCACCCCAGTCCTGGCTGGCCCCAGCTGGCAGGGAGCTGAGCCACCACAGACAGCACCTTCTGCTGGGTTTTCCTGAGGTCATGCAGCTTTTCCATACAGCTGCCCGAGCGTATCCTAATCCAAACTGATGGAAAACTTTGCTTCCATCCTGGGAGCATTCACTCAGACTCAGCTTTGGAGGACATTTACACTCATCCTATGTGAAGAGCAAATAAAAATCTCTGACCTGCTTGCAGAACAGGAGTGGACACCATCAGGAACTGGTCCGTTCTGGTGGAAATGAGCCCTTCCAACAACCCGGAATCAAACCAGCATTTCATGTTGGCTGCATTAGTGCTGTGTCTACCCAGGTGGCTCTGCTCTCATAGGTCCCACCTTTCTCATGGCCCAGGAAGGTCTTGGCAGCCATGTGTGGCTGCATGAGGCTGGAAAAGCCAGGGGATGTTCAGGGGAGAGCAAACCCACCACAGTGATGCCAGCATTGGCTGGGCATTCCCTGCTGCTGCTTGTGGATGGGGATACTGGTTTGGGAGAAACCTACCCAGTCCTGGCCTCGTCTGCATCCCTCCTGTCCTCCCCAGGTGCCAGAGGAGGACCATGGAGTGCAAAGAGCAAGGCCAAGGAAGGTGTTGTCTCCCCTGCCCTCTCCCTCCCCGAGGTGGCCAAACCAGTGTTGAGAGAGCCTCAACCAGTGGAAATGAAAAAGGTAAAAGGGTTTGGTTTTTGAAACTGCAGCAAAACCATCTGATTTCTGACATGCCAATTTCTTTTTAAGCGGGAGGGAGGACAGGCCGAGTCTTTGCACCTGGAGAAGACTACAAGGGGCAGAGGAGCTTCCCTACCAGTTTGGGAGTGCAGCTGCTGTCCCAGGGGGCATGGTTTTTCATCCCTACTCCCTGGCACCAGGCAGGAGCTGACAGGCAGAAGACCACTGCTGACACAGGCACTGGCAGGATCCAGGGAAGCATCCTTAAGTGCTGCAGGCACAGCACCAACCTTTGCGAGCCTCTGTGGCACAGAGCCCAGTGCTTTGAAGACCTTGTCATCCCCCTGCCAGGGCAGAGAGCAGGCCCACAGGAGTCCTCCCTGAGCCCAAGTGATAGAAATCACTGTGACTCAGTTTCCCCAACTCTGAAACGATCCTGACAGACATCCAGTTTAAAGCTTCAAGCCCACAGAGCTGCGTAAGAGCAAAGGTCATGAAAACCCATGAAAATCACTGGTTTACCTCCCCAGAAGCCAAAGAGCTTTCACTGCCCTGACAGCACCCCGTGGCCACCCCTCCCTAAGGGCAACAGGTCCCCGTGGGGACACACTGCCAGCAGGAAGCAGGAGCCCTCTGCAAGGCAGGGTCTTGCATGTGGACCCCAGAAGCCCCAGAGCCAAAACCATCCTGTACCACTAACCTGGCAGGGAAGCCACAGTAGCCAGCCCTGGCTGCTTCCTCCACTCCATAATGCACAGACATCAGGATTAATTAGGGTCTGGCGTGTAGGCTCAGCCAAGTCCAGCTATTGTTGCTGCCAACTCCTGTTTCATTGTCAAGGTTGGTGTTTCTCCCCCCTCTCCTTCCCTTTATTCTGGGCACAAATGCTCTCTCTATTTGCTGGGGTTGATCTCAGTGTGTGGGAATCTGCTGCAGAGGTTAATTAGTGCTGCCAAATGCACTTTAACCCTTTGAGCAATTTCAGAGCAGGAGAAAGGAAGAATCAGAGTGGACCAAGAGACAAAGGAACTTTGGACATCAGAGGTGATAGATTGGATGGAAGCAGGTTTATAAACATGTAGGACCATCTCCTTGGGGCATGAAGGCAGATTCGGAGCCCCTGCCACATCCAGAATCCCACTGACAGACCTCTGGGAGAGCCAAACCTACACCCAGAGCTTTTAATGCCCAGCTTGGTACCTCTAAAAGGATAGCATCCAGCTCTGGGAGGAGTTAATGAGCAGGAATCAACCCCCAGCAAGCCCTGCTGAGCAGTTTTGTTACACCCTGAGGGAAAACCCTCAGTTTTTTGGTTGTTAACTAGCCTGGCTTTAGCACTTCTCTCCCTAGACATGGAGATCCTGGCTCCTCAGCTTTCCAGCAGGACAGTAATTACAATTCCTGCTGAGTGAGCGTTTGGAGGGGAGCTGGGGCTGCCCAGCATGCTTGTCCCACGCTGGAGGCCAGCCAGGCAGGGGTCAGAGCTGCAGCCTGTGCCCGGGTGCCAGGCGGGGAGGGGAGACCTGTGTCCTTGCAGGACCTTGCGCTGCCAGAGCCTGACCTCCTCCTATTCACTGCTCACAGTTTGGAGACAGAAGGTCATCTCCTGCATCTCTGAATAAACCATGGAAGCAGCAGGCTCAACCAACCATGCTGCAGCATCCCCAGCCTTGTCTCCAGCATCACCAAGGGAGCTCTGGCAGAGCTCCTGGGATACACCCTGGGACTGTGGGCTGAGCACACAGTCAGCACCTGTCTACGTACTGAGTGGCATCACTGCCACAAAATCAGGAAAGACTCCCATGACATTTTCTTCCCTGTTTTCACCAATGTTTGCACAACATGCTTGAGTCAGGACCAGTGTGCCCATGCTGAAAACAGCACTCAAACACCTTGGCTCCCACATAACACCTACAGCACATTTACACATGAGAGTGAAGAAACAGAGATGAATCTCTGTGCTCAGAATTCCAGCACTGCTTCTACCAAGATGTTTCCTACACATGGACAATTTACAGATGCCAATTTTCTCCAGGAACATGGGAAAACCAGGGGAGCAGCAACACAGTTTCTTCTCCAGGGACCTGAGGAGGTCTTACACCTCTGCTCAGTCACAAGCACAGAGAGCTACACCACACAGAACGATGGCTTCACCAAAACACCTGCCACCAGCAACAGAACAGCCTGCTTTCAGGGCAAAACTCAAACGAGCTGGAAAAGGGCCAAGAGGAAAATCCCTTGAAGGCATTTGCAAGAGAGAGGTGGCCAGTGAGGAACACTAACCTGTAGGAGCAGCTCTCCCTCCGGCACGGCTGCCGAGGCTGGAGCGGGTCCATTGCCGCAGTCTCCGTCCCCCTCCACCTCTTCGGCACCGCCATTCTTCAGAGTCACTGCACGAAGGAAAGGGAAGGGACATCAGTGCTGCAGGAGCACACACAGCTCACCGCCTTGAACATCCCAAAAGTGGACCTGGCTGCAAAGCTGGACAATGCTGTGCCAGGGGAAGCCACCATGGAGTCACAGCCCTTTGCTTCACCCCTCAAAGAGCCGATTTTAACAGGACATTTTTCCCAGTACCCTGAACTGCTTTGGTTTGTTGGTTTGTTTTTTTTTTCCATTCTTTTTTCCCTCCTGGAACTTTAATGACCTACAAGTAATAAGCAGTTAAAGCCAGGGATCCTTAAAGCAGGTAGGCATCAGAATCATAAAATCACGGAATTGTTGAAGTTGGAAAAGACAGCCAAGATCATCCAGTCCATCCATTCCCCCAGCACTGCCAAGTCCACCACTAACCCATGACCCCAAGTGCCAATCCACAAGTCTTTTGAGCATTTCTAGGGACAGTGAATTCACCACTGCCCTGGGCAGCCTGTGCCTGTGCCTTACCACCCTTTCAGTTAAGAAATTTTCCCTAATATCCAATCTAAACCTCCCCTGGCACAACTTGAGGCCATTTCCTCTTGTCCTGTCTGTTGTTCCCTGGGAGAGAGCCTGACACCACCCCACCGCCCCCTGGCTCCCCCCTCCTGCCAGGGAGTTGCAGAGCCAGAAGTTCCCCCCTGAGCCTCCTTTTCTCCAGGCTGAGCCCCCCCAGCTCCCTCAGCCACTGGGCTCATGTCCAGCCACTGTCACCAGCACCCCAGCTCCTTTTCCAGTTTGCTCTGCCCCAAGCCTGGAGCTCTGCAGGACCAACAGCAGCAAAAGTCTGCCCTCCACTCTTCCAGTATGAGGAATGTGCCATTTTGAAGGATATAGCTCAGTCAATGATGTCTTGTTACAGTTCAGCAACACAGAGAGTTTATTCAACCAAATTAAGGCAAGTCACAGCTCACAGTGGGAGAAAAACAACACGGAAAACACATGGATACAAACACAGACATCTGAGATCGAAAAGTGGTCGATGCACAATCCATACGGATGAGGAAATCTGTCACTCAGTTTAACTAAAAGATGTGTCTGCATATTTTGCTCTGTGCTCCCCAAGAGAACAAATCCTGAGGATATTTTAGGGTGGATAATATTAAAAGCCTGTGCATGACAGGCCTGTCCAGGAGACAGAGGAAGCTGCAGGAAAGCTGGGAAGCTTCTTGCCAGCACCATGAGGACAGAGGACAGCATTTGCCTGCTGCTAAACCAGCTGCTCCCCCTGGAATGTGGAAGGAAAGGTGTGAGGCACCAGCTGCAGCACCACTGCAGCCTGCCAGTGCTCAGAGAGGGCAAGAGCTCTTTTGGGTTTGCCTTTCCCAGCTCCTGTGCTACATGTGCCACAGAGCTGACAGGCTCAGATGCAACAGGAACAAGTGGACCCTGGAAGCAATTTAATGGCCCAAAAAGCTGTCATGGGGAGCAAAGCTGTGAGCAGAGACTGAGCAGCGACTCAGAAGGCAACAGCCACCAGCACATAAACAAAACCAGGCTCTGTAACACTCGGCTCACCCTGTGCTTTGCCAAAGCAGCTGCCGCAAATCAGCTCCTCCATCCGCGTGGAGCAGGTCCCGAAGGACTCAGGTGCTGCAAAAGGCAGATGTTCCAGCTGCATCTCAGCCTTCCAGGACCACCAGGTCTAAAGCTGAACCCAGGGGCACCCATGAGAGAAAGGGTGGTTCGGTCTCCACTGTGGAGCCCCCCCATGCAATAGGATTTCTCTGCTGGGAAGGCAAGGATGTGGCAAAGGCACATGGCCCCCTCCTCCACTGCCAGGGCTCCCCTTGCATCCCAAAGCCCTCCACACCCTCAGCAGGCACTGGCTCGCAGGGGGGTGGGAATAAGGAGGGATGCTGTGGTCTGCAGAGCCTCACCAGTACACACCTCAGGCTTTGGGGACAAAATGTTCTTCCACCAGGCACAGGACCATCCCAAAGATCGACTCAGCTCCATAACCAAAGGCAAAGCATGTCCCAGCTCTAATATTACGAGAAAAACACCTGATATGGCAGCAAATCCCCTGCTTCTGGAAATTCCCCTCGAGCTCAGTCTGCCCAGATGATGTCAGGAGCTGTGCGGACACGGATGGGCCGACAGCAGGGTTGAGGTGTTTGTCCACCCACGGGTCGGTCCTGAGCGTGGCCTCGTTCTGTCTCACCCCAAATGCCATCCCACCATGAGGGACCATCCAGGGTCCCCTGCCCAGGCTGGAGCCCAACACAAATCCCAGGCAGGGACAGGCCATGGGGCAGAGCAGCAGGAGAGCAGAGGGCCACAATGGCCCTGTGGTGTGGATGGAACAGGTTTGTGCCAGCGCCCTTCTGGCTTTTCCGATCGCTGGGAGCAAAATGTAGGAGTTATGAATTATTAAAGGTCTCCAGTCCTCCTCTGCGAGCTCCCAGCCTGCTGTGCCAGAAGTGTGAGATAAAAATAAACCTGGCTGACAGGAGAGCAGCTAAAGGGTGCTGTCTTCTGCTCAGGGGTCTGGTTTAATGGTTTGATATAACCCCTGCAAAAGGAAATCTTAACTCTGACGGCTAAAAATAAGACTTTGCTATCAGCACCTGGGCTCTCGGGTAAAAGCAGAGGAGGGCCTGCTGTTCTCAGTGCAGATTCCTGCCATCAAACCCAACCTGCTCCTGCAAACAGGATCGAACCACTGGGGCGTGAGGGCTGCTCTCCTATAAACCACAGTTCCCATGGGGGTTTCCCTGCCGACTTCACCAAACAGCGCCTTTTCCACCGAGTCACCCAAGGAACCCCAAAGACGACCTGCTCCTGGGTGTGGCCACTCCCAGCTGGCCTCCTGCCCGGTGTGCCCCGGCTTTGTCTGCCCATAAATAGCCCCTCGCAGCCCCTCGGGTCAGCAATTCAGCAGAACTGTCACAGCACATCAGGCTGACGGGGCGGAGACGAGTCGGGGAACCGCCGCCGCATCCTCCCCCCACCCGGAGAGCAGGGACCGGGAAAGGTGCCCTGCCGGCACAGCACTTCACGCAGGGCAGCGAGACGAGGGGCAACCTCTGCCCTCGCTGCGCAATTTTCAGCGGAAAAAAAATAAAAAGGGGGGGAGGAAATAAAAAAAAAAAAAAGGAGAGAGGTGGCCTTTGCTGGGCTCCCTCCCTCTGGCCACCGGCATCGCCTTTGCTGCTGGAAGGAGAAAGGTGAGGAGACAAGTCGGTCACCTGAAAGCAGCAAGGCTTGCACAATTTTCTTGCTATTTCTTCCAAGAAAAAGAAAATACAGCTTCTGCCAGGCCCTGCAGGCTATTTTGCCACAAAAAGCCTTTTAGCTGAGAGGAAGAAAACCTCTCCCTGCCCGGTCCCATCTCCGAGGAACAAACTCCCTGCCCGATGTGCCTCCCCATGGGAGGAGGATGCTCCCTGCCCCTGGTCATCCTCACACACAGGTGCCCACGGTGCTCACCAGGACTCTGCTGCCTGGCCCGCTGCTGTCACCCCCAGGAACTGGAGGGCTGGGGGGGGGCGAGGAAGTGGCTTTCCTTCCTCCATCTCCAGGTGCTTCCCTCGGCACTCAGCCTGGGAAGCTGTTTCACGTGGTGCTGAAGTGACACCTCACTGCCTACCAGGTTTGCCAGTGAACTCCTGAACCTGCCAGGGCTTTGCAGACCTGAGAAATCTCTGCACCACCAAGCGGGAATTAACATTTTTGAGAGGATATCTCCCAGCCCCCCTTCCCTCCACAGAGCAAAAGCTCCCGGTGGGGGCAGTTTCACATCATCTGCTGACTGCAGAGGAGGAAAACAACACAACTCCCAAACCTGCCCCAGGTGTCAATGCAGGAGTAGCAGGAACAGGAAACCAAACTAATTCATGGCTCTTCAAGGGCTGCAGGCAAGGGCTGGGCCATCTGCATGGCCATTGTTAGTGGGAGCAGGCCTTGGGGAGGGGAGAGAGAAGGATTTTGGTAATGGTGCTCCCTGCAAGCCCCAGTGTGTATCAGTCACTCTCAGGGGAAAGGAGAGATTGATTTATTATATTAATTGCCTTTTTGTGGCAATTCCCTGAAAAGCTGGTCTTCCACTCATGGGAGTATAGACCTTACCACGAGGGACCACGAGGGACCTCCAGATTCCCACCCACCCCTCCAGCTTTGAGATGCTCACGGGCAGAGGGACCTGCAGCTCTGCTGCTCAGTACAGACCCTCAAAATTGTTTTCCTGCACTTTATTGCAAAGAAGAAAGAAAATATTGAAAATTTAGAAAAAAAAACCAAACAACCAACCACTCAACACTTTGGGTTTCTTTTGAATAAACTGAGGTTGTTTCATGTTTAAGAATCACTTAAAGGAAAACGTGGTGTTGCCCCAGCCAGAGCAACATTTTCCTTTAAAACGGACAGGGCTTGGAGCAACCTGGTCTAGTGGAAGGTGTCCCTGCCCATGGCAGTGGGGTGGAACAAAATAAGCTTTTAAGGTCCCTTCCAACCCAAACTATTCTATGATTCTGTGACACAAAGGGATCAAAATTTGGCCCAAATGCCTTCTTGGTTGCCACGCTCAACCCAGTCTCCTCCCTGCCTCAGTTGGTTTCTCATCAGAGCTGTACAAAGCCCATTTTCTAGCAACTGGAAACTACTTCTTGACTTTCCATTTGCTTATTCCTAATGGATACTACAGTTTTACTTAACTTAATACCTGCCACAGCTCCCTGTTGACACAAATTTCATTAAACAGATGAATTATTTATCCCTGCCTGAATGGTGTGGATACACCACCTTCTGTGAACACGCACAGTGAATAATGGATGGCCTCTTATCAGATCTAATTGCACTTTTAGAAGCAAGGAGGCCTTAACCACGTGTGGCTTTTTGTTGTGTCACCAAAGGCACTTGGGTCTCAAAGGGAGAGGCACGTGCAGAAGTTTAAACAAGGACAAAGATGACAAGGACCTGCCAGGCTTTCCCTTCCTCCTGCAGCATCAGCAGCGGTTTGAACTCTCCTGCTCCCACTGCTCATCCCTCAGGAGCTTTAGGTGTCCACCACAGAACGGTTTGGGTTGGAAAGGACCTTAAACACCATCTGGTTCCAGCCCCCACACCATGGACAGGGACACCTTCCACTAGACCGGGAAGGATCAGCCCAGCCCAACACCCTAACCAGGAGTTTCTTCCCAGCTCTGCTCCCATGCTTTCCTTTGAGGGAGCCTTGAGACACCCCGGCAGCCACTGAGATGGCAGTGAACCCCAGGGACCCCCAAGAGCTCCCTACCAGCAACTCTTATGAGAGCCAGGGAAAAATACTTGGCAAGGAAAGCGCACAGCAGGAAAACTGCTTACCTAAGGGAAGTCACAAGACTTTTCCAGCTTAAATTGCTCCTCCAAGGCTAGCTCATTACCTAGGCAATTAAGAGAGCAGGGTGATCACAGGACCAGGCTTTATTTTCTTAAACCATCCCTTAGGCTTCACTGCTACAGCTCTGCAGTGCTTGGTTGAACAGCTCAGAAGGAAGGAGAGCAGACAAAGTGAACAAGGTTAGTTAGTCCCACACATCCCATCTCAAGGCCTCACCCCTAAGCAGAGGTTCCAGGGGCACAGTTATACAGTCTGTAATAATGATGAAATTAAAAGCACTTTTCCAGTCTGACCCAACTGCAGCTCAGGCACTTTTTGGGCTGTCACAGCTCCAGCAATGACAGTCTGGATTCATATCAGTTTTTTGAGGGTGAAGCTCAGCCCTGAGGCTGCACATCGATGCTACAGCAGCCGCCTAAGATTTTAAGAGGACTCAGGGAAAATCCCCAAGTCCTCAATATCCACAGGAGCGTCATCTTTTAAAAATACATGGGCGAGGCAAACTGCCTGAGTTTTGGATACACGACCTTAACCTTCCATATCACGTACTCACGCCGAGCTCAAAACCACACGCGGCCCAGGACGACGGCTACATCTGATCCACGATCACAGGCTGTGCAGCTGGTAGTCCACCTGGAGCCAAAAATTTCCAAGGTCTCAGCACATGCCAGGGTGTTTTCCTCCTCTCCTCCCAGCCAGCAATGCATCTGAGCTGCCCAGAGGCCGCTGGCAAGCCGAGCAATCCAGGCAGGATGCTGCTCATGGGCAGAGGTGCATCTGCATCTCTGAGGATTTCCAGGCAGAATTAGCCCAGTGATGGCTGGCAGCAAGGCTCACAGTGGGGTTCAAACATGCACCTCCTGGCACCACGGATTGACCTTTTCCTACCGCTCTTCCTACAGTTTATAAACCCCAGAGCTGACTGAGAGCATCCAGAAAAATCCCATGAAAGGAAGGCTGCAGGTCAATTGCTGAATGTCGGTGCCACACGACTTGTGACAGGTACAGGGCCCCCGGGGGACACCCAGCTGGACACCCAGGGGCAAGTGAGTGCTCTCACACACCAGAAGGGCCAGGCTTGCTGTAGGATGGGAGGCGCAGCTTGGACACCCTTCCCAGCACGCAGCAGGAACAAACTGCGAGAGACACTTCTCCAAACTGAGCCCTTGCCCGTTTTGACATCTGCCAATTGACCTCCCACCAGGAGTTTAAGTGGCCCAAGCAACACAGATGGTACCGACAGCCGCATGACAAGGTGCCTCTGAGGCATCTTCCTTTTTGGCTAACAAATCCCCACGCAGGGAGAGACAGCAAACCTTCCCCTGCAGCATCTCTCCTTCTTCTCTCCCCCTTTCCAGAAGGTGAGGGAGGCAGAAGAGACAGGGACCGCTCCTCCATCAGCCACCAGTGCTTGCTGGGCCCTGGCACCAAGGGGAGGAACAGGGAGGGATTAGAGGGGAGCAGCCGCCAGGCACCGCCGGGATGAGATGCTGGCACATGGCTGGAATGACGTGCCGTGCCGTGCAGACCCCAGAGTGGGAGCACAGGCCACCAACAGCGGGACTCGGGGTAGGGGAGAGAGAGGGGAGGATGTCAGGAGTGGGGCTGTTTGGTGGCTTGGCTTTGCTGCACCGCCCCAAGGACAGTCCTCAGCATTATGGGGGACAGAGGAGGGGGCCCCTGGGCTCCGGGCAGATGCAGATCCCTCAGCTCTGGGCAGCCGCAGCCCTGCGGCACAGCCCCAACCTCCACCAAACTCCACATGGTAAAAGAGCCTCCTGTAGAGCAGGGAGGAAGGATAAGGGGGCAAGTGACAATTAAAAATGTTTGTTCACCAAGGGGGGAAGGAAATAAGACACCTGGGGGGACTGTTGTAGAGGAAGAGACCTGGATAGGAAAGGAAAAGGTACAAAGCCCTGAAGTCAACCAGCACTGATGGAAGCCAACCTCAGCTCCCCCTGATCCAGGCTAACGGTGCTGGGTTATGGACAGTGCTGCCTTAGCAGCAGGATGGGACGTGGGATGAGCTGGAGCACTGGCCAGGAGTGGTTCACCTCTCCAGCAGGACACGTTTCCCAGTGTCTCCATCCCTCCCACGGCCCTGCTCCCACACCTAAGTTCACCTCAGCCACGAAGCAGCATTCCCATGGGCACAAGGCATTTGTATATACTTGGGATTGCAAACTCAGGCAATCAGGTGCCTGGGAAAGGCACCTGGGAATTTCACAGAGAGCAGCAGTGCTGCTCCATCACAAGAGAAGCCTATCCCATCCTGACGTGGATCAGGAGGCTCCAGGAGGAGACCACAGCCAAGTTCCCTCCTTTCCCAGAGATGCTGAACACACATGGCAAACACCTGGCACTGAACTGCTCCCTGCTCTGTTACGCTGGAAAGATTATGCACAAAAGTTGAACAGAATTAGTAGACAAACACACACATGGATGCTCTTGTCCTTTGCACTTCCAAAGACCTGCAGAAAGCCACCACTTGGCATCAGGGTGGCAGTAGGAACACAGCAGACACACCAGCCCAGTACTCAGCCTGAGGAAAGGATTGTTTTGATAAATAATCCTGCTTAACAAAGACGGTGTTTAATGATCTCTAAACCACTCCAAAGATTAAACAACAGAACACTGAGCAGCCTTAAATCCTCTGATTCCTGCCATAGAACTTCAGGCATTTAGTTGTGTCCCCAGACAGGCAGGAGGCAACAGGGGCAGCATCACTTAAGGCCATATGAAGTAGAAAAGTCCTCATGCCCAAAGGCAAAATGTGTCTTTTTAACAAATCAAAGACCTCCCGGCAAAATCTCACCGAAACAATGTTCAAAACTCCACTGTTCAGATAAAAGCACATGGAGGTGCTTCCTGCAAACAGCATCTCAGCCACCTCCGATGGCTGAACAGCAGGTTCACTTCCAGAAAAGCAAAATAAGAAGGACATGGAGCTGTTGGAGTGAGTCTGGAGTGAGCCACCAAAATGCTCTGATGGCTGGAGCCCCTCTGCTCTGGATCCAGGCTGGAGGAGCTGGGGGTGTTCAGCCTGGAAAAGAGAAGATTCCAGGGAGACCTGAGAGCCTCTTCCAGGGCCTAACGGGGCTCCAGGAGAGCTGGAGAGGGACTTGGGGCAAGGGCCTGGAGTGAGAGGACAAGGGGGAATGGATTCCCACTGCCAGAGGGCAGGGTTAGATGGGATATTGAGAAGAAATTCTTCCCTGGAAGGGTAGTGAGCCCTGGCACAGGTTGCCCAGAGAAGCTGTGGCTGCCCCATCCCTGGAAGCGTCCAAGGCCAGGTTGGACAGGGCTTGGAGCAGCCTGGGCTAGTGGAAGGTGTCCCTGCCCATGGCAGGGGGTTGGAATGAGGTAGGCTTTAAAACTAAAATATTCTAGGATTAAAAATGCAGGTATGTGTCTAAGAAGAGCTGTGGAGCTCTGCCTTTTGAGGAATTTATCACATGGCCAGAAGGTGACCAAGAGCCTGAAAAAAAAACCAAGAGGAGCTCCCAAAGATTTTACCAGTGACCAAGATCTACAGCCCACCTGCTTTTAATCACTTAAGCCTATACAAACTTCCCCAAGATGCTGAAATAAAATTAAAACCAATCAATTAATAATTAATAAATCAATAACTATTTATTTATTCCGGCTGGAGAAACGGCGGCTGGCATAACCCTGCTGGGTGAATTGCTGTCAGAGGTCATGGGCAACACCTGAGACCTGCTTCAGATGTTTCTCCTCACAATCCATGGCAGCACACCCCAGTTTCCATCCTTGCTTTCCCATGGTCTGCTTTCAGGGAGCACTCAAGACACACTGGAGTGGGGGACATGAGGGCTCCTCCTCCTTGCTCCCTGCTCCATTCCAGGGTTTACACAGCCTGTTTCTGAGCTGCCTCCTGCCATGCTGGCTGCTCCCAATAAACACAGAAAGCCCCCAAACCACTGGTGTTTTCTGATCTGATCTCACCCAGGACTTGTGCAGCTACAACTGTCTCCTCGGGATCCCGTTTTACACTTCCAGGGATGCTGAGCAGGACTTGGAGCACATGAGCCCTCCCGGCCTGCAGGTGCCCCTCCTAACCCTGCTCCCTGACAGACCAAGGGAAAAAAATAACCTAAACATGTAGATAGCCAAGAAGGAAAAAGGAGAGGAAGGAATAAAAAGTATTTTGAACAGGAGCCTTCCTAAGGTGAACTTTATCTCAGATCCAGCACAGCCACACCACTCCAGCATTCACTCCAAAAGGAATAAAGTCACTTAAAATCATTCAGTTTTGTTGATGAGCTTGCCCAGGGCTCCTCTGCAAGATTTTTTTTAGTTATTATTTTGTTTTAAAGCACCAGGAGAAACTCAACTAGGTCTGCAATCACTATTTGCTTCTAAAAGGATGAGGCTTTCCTCCTTCCTTCCCTCCCCTGAATTACAGTGACCTGCCTCAAAGCAGAAAGGAGTGGGCACCATCCATCCCACAGCCTCAGGCAGTCGGGAAGTTAGAGCCATGAGATCAAGCCAGATGGAATGGCGGGGGGGGGAAGAAAAAATGAGAGAGAATCTCAGAGCAGTAAATTTCAACCAGTCACCCCCGGTGTCAGGGATGCGGGAATGTCAAGCCCCAGGATGCACGGCCCTAGCAGGATGTTTGTGGAGCAGCAAGACCATGTTCCCAGGGATGCTCACCCTTCCCTGGCTGAGCTGGGGCAGCATCCCAGCACAATCTGCCTGGAAAGGATGATAAACCCCAAAACAGCTCCTGGTGTGGCACTTCCAAAGTCATGAAGTCCCAGCCCACAGGGCGGGAGCCTTCAAAACAGCGGGACCGACCGACTGTCCTCTGCCTCAGAGTATCCTCACAGACAGCATTCCAAATACTTTCCAGAGCAAAACCAGCACGGAAAACACAGCCAATACAGCCCAACAGACTGACCTAATGCTCCAAGGCAAACAGCTCTCCCTGGCCATTCCTTTTCCAGCTCACCTGCTGGTCAATCCTTCAAGCGCAGTTTAAAGAACGGAAAAAGGGGAGGAAAAGGAGGTATTGAATATATTCAGTGATTTGAAGTTAAACTGGGAAATTGTGGTGTTTCTGTGGCCACATGCAGCATTCTCAAGGCACCGCTACTTCATCAGGAAAACCAAGAGATGCCTCAATGCCATCCTGTGGGCTCCTATTAATTACAATTACAGTGCAGTGGAATGGCTCCCAAAAATCAAAGGTTCCCAAATAAACTGTAACCACATCACAGGGAATTATTACTCACTGTCAGCACACCAAGTCTATCCTAACAGAGGGGAAAAAGTCACTTGCATGGGGAAACTTCCCAACTGGGTAGCACCAGGCTCAGCCACAGTCCAGGGCCACGGGAACTCTCCAGCCTAAACCAGAATTTTCTACTTCAGCAGAACCCATGAACAAAATCAGCTTCCTCTCTCCAGATCCCTCTGATCCCAAACGAGTGCCTGGCACAATGCAACCAGGGCTGGGCAGCTGGAGAGGGCACAGCGAGGAAATGAGGGGAAGGGGAGAAAAGCAATTCCAGGGGAAAGAAACCAAAATTTTGGAGAGAAAAAGATGAAATTCTAGTGGGGGAAAGCACTCTAGTGGGGGAGGGGAACAAAATTCTAAGAGGTGAAGATATGAAAGACACAAAATTCCTGAGAGGGGAGGGAAGACACAAAATTGGAAGGGGGAAAAAGACCACCAAAATTTGAGAGGGAGGGGGGGAAATAAATCCGTGGGGGTAACCCCAAAATTCAAGGGGGAAAATAAAAAAGAAAATTTGAGGGGGAGGGGAAAAAAAAATCAAACCCAAAATTCAAGTGGGGGAATTCACAAAAAATCGAGGCAGGTGGGGGAAATCCACAAATTTTGAGGAGGGAAAAAAAAACAAACCAACAGAAATTCGAGGAGGGTAGAGACATAAAAATTTGAGAGGGAAAAACCCATAAGGGGTGTGGGGAAAAAGGAAAACAAAATTTGAGGGAGGAAGAAAAAACCCTCAAAATTCAAGGGTAAAACCACACAAAATTCTAGGAGGTAAAGAAAACAAAAATCTCGGGAGGGGGGTGGGAGGGGGGAATCCCACAGAATTATGGGGGAAAGAAAAACACATAAAATTCTAGGGGGGGAAAAACACCCAAAATATTCTGGGGAGGAAAACAAACTTCGGGGCGGGCAGAGAGGGAATTCCAAGAGGGGCGCAACAATATTGCGGGGCGGGGGAGCAATTCCAGGGGGGAGATGCAACAGCGGGGGGACACACCGCTCAGTCCCAGAGGGGATGGAGCAGCGGGGGGACACACCGCACAGTCCCAGAGGGGATGGAGCAGCGGGGGGACACACCGCACCATTTCAGAGGGGATCCCGAGGGGGAATCGCGATTCCCGGGGGGAGCCGTCCGTCCCTTACCGCCGAAGAAGCTCCTGGCGCGCAGGAAGCCGGCGCTGAGGCGAAGCACCGACAGCTTGTCCAGCCCGGCCACCACGTCGGGCGGGAAGGGCAGGAGCCCCGCCAGCCGCTCCAGCTCCCGATTCAGCCGCTCCCGGTGCCGCTTGGACGGGTTGGAGCTGCCGCCTTCGGCCGCGCCCGGCCGCGTCCTGCCGGGGGGCACAGCCGCGTTACCGGGAGCGGGGACACCCCGGCCCCTCGCCCCCCTCAGCCCCGGCCCCTCGCCCACACTCACGCCCGCGGCAGCGGCTTCCTCCGCCTGCGCCCCGCGTACATGGCCCGGCCGGCAGCGCCCGGCGCCGCTCCCTCGGGGAGAGCCGGCGGGAATGGGAACGGGAGTGGGAACGGGAACGGCCCGCCCTCGGGGAGGGGAGGGGCCGGGGGGATCGGGGAGGGGAGGGGCCGGGGGGATCGGGGAGGGATGGGGAGGGGGGACCTTGGCTGTGGAGAAGCGGGATTTGGGGTCTGAAGGGGGAGTGGGAACTGCGGAGGTGAGGGGGGGATATGGGGCGGTGATGGGTGAGGGGGATTTGGGGTCTGAAGGGATCTGGGGTCTGAAGGGGGAGTGGGAACTGCGGAGGTGAGGGGGGGATATGGGGCGGTGATGGGTGAGGGGGATTTGGGGTCTGAAGGGATCTGGGGTCTGAAGGGGGAGTGGGAACTACGGGGGGGAGGGGGG
>NW_016690441.1:326475-342300 GCF_001604755.1 Lepidothrix coronata
GGAGGTGGGGGACATAGGGGGTGATGAGGGATGTGGGGGGATGATGGGTGAGGGTGAGGTATGGGGATCGATGGTGGGAGGAGGGGCTTGAAGGGGGATTTAGGGTGTCAAGGGGGATTGGGAGGCGAGGGAGTGTGGGGGGGGTGAGGAGGGAATGAGGGGATCATAGGGGGTGGGAGTGATTGGGAGGTGGGTTGATGGTGTGTGGAGGGGGGAATGGGGGGATTTGGTGTCTGAAGAGGGGTTAGGAGGTGAGGTAGGATGGGGGGATGTGAGGAGGGTGAGGATGGATGGGATGAGGAAGGAGGTGGGGGGCTGAACGGGGGTTGAGAGGTGAGGAGGGGTGTAGGGATGATGAGAGGTGGATGGAGGCTGAGGGGGAGTAGCGGGGTTGGGGCGGCGAGCCCCCCACCTATACGGGTGAGGGGTGGGAGCACTGGTGTCACTGCAGTCCCAGCATGGCAGTGACACCAGGAACCTGTGTGTGTGTGTGTGTGAGCATCGAGTGTAACCACCTGTGAGCCCCAGCACCTGACAGGGCAGTTTGGGGGTGTGACAGGGGGATACTGTCACACCACTCTGCTGCGTGTGCCCACAGGGGCTGGAGAACTCTGGAGTGTGTCACAGCCTGCACCAGGGCCAGGCTTTTCCCAACACCTGCTCAATGGGGAGGGAATTGACAGACACTGAGCCAGGTCAAAACAAACATCACCACCGTACAAAGCAATTGCCTTTTAATACACAACCAAACACGGGAGGGGGGTGAGTCTTAGAAGGTCTCTTTCTCCTCGGCATCATCCGGCTGCCAAGAGCAGCACAAAGAAATCACAGAGCGTAAAATGAGACACTGCCACCAAAACAGACTTTATGTGCACAGCCACAAGGTATGAAGAGATCAGACACCAGTCACAGAGCACCAGGGGGTCTGTCAGGGCCCCAGGCAGCAGAGCCTCGTGGGTGCCCCCACTCCGAGGTGACCTTTGGAGCCTGTGCCCTTGGCACCCTGTGTTTCACGTCGTCTCACTAGTGCCAGGACAGCAGAGGCTGGTGAGCAGAGTCCATCCTGCTGCTTTTTGGGTCCGGATCATGGCGAGCCGCCTCCTTGTCCTGTCCGAAGTGCTCCTCCAGGCCACTTTGGAGGGGCCTGGCACATTTCAGCATCTCTCTGCCCCCAGCCTGCAGACAGGAGCTTAACCTTTCCCAAGCCCATCAGCCCTGGTACAGCGAGGCAAAGCAGGATACAAAGGAAGAGATCCAGGGGGACAACGCCACTCCACACCAGGACACACTGCCTGGCTGCTGGCCCTGCACTAATTACCTGATTTAATTTGCTTGGTAAATGCTTAAGAGTGGTATGAGAGGCAGATGTGATGCTGAGGGTGATGGGTGCACGGGGGGAAGGTACGAAGGTCCCCAATCACTGTCCTCTCTCTGACACAACGTTGCACTCCAGTGTGGTCTCAAATCGAACACACCCTCCCCCATCACTGCTGCTTCTGTGGGTTACCCTGATGGATTGGGAGAATGTGCCCCACGGTGGGGGAAAAAAAAAATAATGAATTCACATCTTAGGTCACCAGGGGCTCTGGAGGAGATAGAGAGCACAGGAGGGAGGGAGCAGAGGGACTCAGGCAGGTGGAGATGATGCAGGGGACTGAACAGCAACGTGACAAGGGTGGTCCACACACACAGGTGATGAGGAGACCACACTGAGTCAAGAAACAGCCATTCAGTGCTACCTGCAGCGCTACATGCGAGGGAGAAGGTCCACCTGCAAGAGGCTGCCCCAAGCACATGGGCCAGGCGAGCACAGTGTCCTTCCCTGGACCCCCTGAGCCCACAGACCTCCACACTGGCACGGCTGCATCTCCCTGAAAGACTTCTCATGGGAAAAAAAAGTCCAAACCACTGCATCTTCGACTGCCTGACAGCACTGGAAGACAAAATGCTGAGTGACCAGGAAGCACAGGGCACCGCTTGCAGGTATGAGAAGAGCCCCCAGCTGCTGGTGGCTTTCCAAAATGCGGCTCCCAGTTCACAGTGATGTTTCAAAGCAGGCTGCCCACAAAGGCCGGTGTGCCCGCAGCCCCTGGCAGCTCCCCTCGCTGCCTCCCCACGAGCCGGGGCACCCCTCATGTCCTGCAGCCCTCACACCTCACCTTGGGCTGGATGTCACAGGCACAGAGCCGCTGCCCGCCCACCGAGGGCCCCGCCGGGCAGCCAGGGCCCCGCTCCGAGCACGGGGGTGCTCCTGCACCCCCCTTCCCAGGGGCAGCTGCTGAGCACCTCGGAACCGAGCGCGCCGAGGGACGGGATGCTCCGGGATGGTTCTCACTGGGGCAAGGCAAGGCACCCAGCTGCTGGGGAAGGGATACTTTGGAGGCGTCCCTGAGGAAATTGGTCTCCTGCCTAAGAAGGCTATTTCCATACTGGTACTCCGGCGGCACGACATGGTCCATCCGGTGGGTGCTGGGAGCCGGGCTGGATGCCAGCAGGAGCCCGCTGTGTTGTACTGGACCTGCCCCAGCCTGGGGGAGCCACAGCTGGTGCTGTGAGATCCACTCGGCCTCTCGGAGCACTGCCTGTTCCCCTTCCCAGGAAACGTTGGGCTCTAGGTGGGGTGTCAGGGGCTGTTTGGGGAAGCCACCATCCCCTGGCAGCTGCCTGGCTCCTAAGGGTGCTGGCACTCTTGCAGGGAGAGCAGCCTCCTCCTCACGGAGGTTCCCATCCCCTGAGAACAAGGACTCATGCAAGCCCTGGGCAGGGCAAGGAGCAGGCTGGGAGGGGGGTGGCAGCCACAGCCCGGCCCCCGGGGGGCTCTCGGGGCATCCAGCCAGCAGATTCTGGGACTCCACGTGCGCTCCTGCTGCTTCCAGCTGTTTCGGAGCTCTGGACATCCAAGCTGCTGATGGGCAGCCTCCAGGAGGAGCACCCTGACCCAAAGCCAGGTTTGCCTGTAGCGGGACATGGTGCCACCGAGTCACTAATGTGTTTGAGTGCACGGGAGGCGGGCAGCTTGAGCCCAGCAGCTGGCACCCCAGATGGCTCTGAGCAACAGGAACAGAGTTATCCACAGGAGCAGAGGGGGCAACTTCTGCTTGAAGCACTTGGCTTGCCCGCTGAAGTGCTACAGGGGATTTGGTGCTGGGGACCGGGACACCCAGCACAGTCCCTCCCACCAGCCCAGCTGGGTCAAACGGGACCTGCTGCTCTGGCTGAGCTGAGCTCACCTCAGAGCTAACGGAGCCTGCAGAGACCACAGCACCTCGGCCTCCTTGTGCACCCGGGGCCTGGGGCTGTGCTGGGGATTGAGGCACTGAATTAGCTGCCCAGCAGTGCTGGAAATGAGCCACAACGCTGTTTTCCTCATTGCAGTGTGGGAAGTCCGCACTCTTCCCAGCATCCTCCCCGAGGAGCATCTGCTCCACACAGGATGTCACCTCGGTGCCTGGCCTCTGGCCAACCCCCTGAGCCGGTGACTCCTCCTCTGCCCCCAAGCTGAGCAGAGCCTCCTCCCACTGCTGCAGCTCTGCATGGTCCATGCTGAGACTCTGGCAGACATTTCCCTCCACCTCGCTCTTCTCAAAGAGGGTTTCTATCACCACCAGGAGGGAGTCGCTGTCCTCCTTGGCATCACTGATGTCCTCATTCCTGCCCAGTCCCTCGGGCTCAGAGATGAAATCTGCCAAGGAGAACTGAGGCATGTTATCAGCGTGGGAGTTGTATATGGATGCATCCTGCTTCATCATGGCCCCAAGGAGAGAGTTGGGGTCTACCATGTGCTGCTTTGAGTGGGAATTTGCTTGTGTCTGCAACTCCTCTTTGGCTTGGAAGGGGTCCAGGAACCCGGGAAGGTCATTCTCATACAAGACTGCTTCCCCCGTGGCAAAGCTAAAAGGCAGCTGCAGGTTTCTCTTCTGCAGATGTTCCTCCCCTTCTTCATTCCTTCAGGAAAAAAACAGATGGAAACAGCATGAGCCTCTCCTCTGGGCCAGGCAAAACCACCCTTCTGACAGCAAGAGAGGAGCTCACAGCCCTGCCCTGGCTTTTCTAGAGAAGAAAGGTGCTGGATTGGACTGGTGGAGGATGGGGGCTCTGGGTTGCCTGTGGGGAGGTCTGCATGGCTCAGGGAAGGGCTGAGTGTCCAGGGCTCACTCCAGGCAGGACCATGTCCACACCCACCTCCTCAGAGCCGTTTGACTCATGCTGCAGGAGGGCACGTGCTGCAAAGTGCCAGCTGTGCCCCCCAACCACCCTTCCCTCCACTCTCATGGCCTCCCTGTGCCTGGAGCAGGGATACTCATGAGAGCAGGCAAAGGGAGCCAGGGATACTCTCAAGAGCAGGGGCAGGCAGCTGCCTGCTGCCTCTCAAGAGAGCAGGGGCAGGCAGCCACGGATACTCACGAGAGAAGGGGAAGGGAGAAAGGGATACTCAGGAGAGCATGGGCAGGCAGCCAGGGATACTCAGGAGAGCAGGGGCAGGCAGCCAGAGATACTCACGAGAGCAGGAGAAGGGAGCAAGGGATACTCAGGAGAGCATGGGCAGGCAGCCAGGGATACTCACGAGAGGGCTCTCTGGCGGGAGATGATGAAGTCGGGCCTGCCCCCCTTGTAGACGAGCCGTGCGTTGGACTGCACCCACAGCCAGCCGCCCTGCTTGGTCAGCAGCCGGAACACCGTCAGCCCGCTCTCCCCCGTCTTCATCACTGGGGCAGGGACACAAGAGAGGTGGCACACACAGAGTTCCTCCACGGGGGCACACGAGTGACGCGTGTGAGACACCACAAGGCCAAGGAGCACCTCGTGCGTGCTCTGGGGGCAGGAGGTGCAGGATGCTGCCTCTCTGCCAGCTCCCCGAGCAGGTCTCACCCAGGAGGAGGAGCCTTTATTGCAGCCACTCCAGCCCTGGCACAGACAGCACTGAGGAGCAATGGTATGGCCTGGCCAGAGCTGCACGTGCAGAGCTCCTGACAAACCCCTAGCCCGACAGCCCCCAGCACTCACTCCTGACGTGGTTCTCTGCGCAGAGCATCATGTCAGCCGCGTGCACAAACTGGTACCCGGAGCCCCTCCGGCACAGCTCCCTTTCCGTGTATCCCAGGACAACCTTCCCCCTGGAAATAGCACAGAAACCCTGGGACACCAGGGATGGATCCCCCACAGTTGCACCCTACCAGCCAGACGTGATCCCCTGCCAAAGCCTCCCGCTTTGGCTGGTACTACTCTCCATCCCGGGCTGAGCTGCATCCCCTCCTCCACAAAACCTGTGCTGGGTTTGCTGGGCTAAACCACAGCAGACAGGAAGCACTGGTGCCCAGTTAACCTGCTCCCTGTGTTAC
Source organism: Lepidothrix coronata (assembly GCF_001604755.1). Lineage (NCBI taxonomy): Eukaryota > Metazoa > Chordata > Aves > Passeriformes > Pipridae > Lepidothrix > Lepidothrix coronata. The sequence continues at coordinate 331,815 of NW_016690441.1, forward strand.
TGGGGGGCTGCAGTGGAGCGACAGAAGCATCAGGCACCTTGCCCTGGGAGCTGGCTCAGACATTCCTTGTTCCCACAGGGTCTAATTTTCTGTCCAGCACCAGGGATTTTGCCATGGGGAAGGTGAGAGATGGCCTACCGGGAATCACAGGCCATAGGAGTGAAGTCCAGCTTGTGCTTTGTCTGGAAGATCAGCGTCTTGGTCTGAAGTTCCAGGATGGAGAGCGGCTGGAGGAGTGTTGCAATGGCAAAGAGAGCAACGGGGGACTTGTCTGATGCCAACTTCTGCTGCCCGAGAAGGAACTTCAGGCGCCCACGGAAATTCAAGGCCTAAGGGGGGGATTAGAACATGTGGGAGTGAAGCAAACAGGGTGGTGGGAACTGGCTGTGCTTCCACCCCTGTGGGACACAAGTGGCCCTGAGGGAACACTCTGTGGGCAGAAGGGGAGTAGAGGGATGTCCCAGTGTGGGGCTGCCTTACCAGAAATCCTGAGGAGTTATCCAGCAAGCAGCGGAAGCGGCAGGTGAAGCTCCTCTCCGTGAGGGATTGCTCCTCAGGACGGACGTGCTGGGGGCTGGACGTGGCGCTGCATCCAGCCAGCGGTGGCTGCTCAGCGGGAACGGCTGGAAAACCCAAGGGAAAAGGAAGCTTTCCAAGCTGTGCTGCACACCTTGAGCTCACGGCTCAGACCCGCTGGAGCCAGGGTGTTCCCGCAGGGATCAGCCAGCGCTCACCATCGGCTGCGCGTGCCGGGGGCCTGTGCAGCTGGCGGCGGAAGGCAGCTCTGTCGTCCGCATGGATCAGCTCATACACGCTCTGGTAGATGAGATCCGACTGAAATGACACAAGGGAAGAGCGTCAGCTCCTGGACAGCCTGGCAGAGGTGTCTGGAGGAGGACACGGCCCGGGGTTTTCCTTTGTGGCTGCTAAAAGTGGAGTGACGGAGTGTAAGGAACAGGCAAACACCACCAGCTTTGTGTGCTGGGCAGCAAGGAGAAGGACTGGCTGTGTTTTCAGGGATGGCTCAGGAAGGAGGGAAAGGGAGCAGAGAGGGGGTCTGCCCAGAGAAAGCTTAGGAATGGCTCAGAGGTTTCTAGAAGCAGTAGAAAGGGAGATGTCCAGGTAACCCTGGCTGCTCAGGACCACACACTCCCTGCTTCCCTGGCACTCCCCAGCCATAGCCAAGCAGAGCCTTCCAGCCTCTTCCCCACACTGTCAAGGCTGAGGTTCTCCTAGTGTTATTCAGCCCTTCCTTGGATGTTTCACCCTGGCCTTGGCTCTCAGTCCTTAATGGGAATGCTGAAACTCCAGCTCCTTCCCCTGCCACAGGAGCCCCTGCTCTTTGGGAAGGTGTGCTGCCCATCTGTGGGGTGAACCCATGTTAACTTGCAGTGTCTTCTCAGGACCAAATTCAGACACAGTACCAGACAAGCTGTGGAGTGCCCGAGGGGATTGGCTTGTGGAGTAGAAGATGCTGGTCTGCAACAGCACACAAAGCTCTCTCCTGCGTTGCCATCCCTGGTTCTCTGCAAATTTATTCCACAGGATCAATGTAAAAAACAATTTTAAGTACATTTTGACCAAACCGAACAATTTTTTTTTTCTTTTCAGACTTAGGCAGGGGAGTTTGCTGTTTCAAAAAAGGGTTTTGGAGGTTTTATTTACTCGAAACCCATGGGAATTTGTATCCCAGAGGTCCTGCCAAGCCCATGGGCAGCATAGGCCATCGACTGCCAGGTCCCTGCCCTCAGGAACATGTTGGATGAGAGTCTCCTGCTTAACCAGACATACTTTGAGAAGCTGCTGCCTGACAGCAGTTTTGACTTAGGGCATCAGCCATGAGGATCCCAAGGAGCTTGGAAAGGGTGCAAAGAGAGGAAGAAGAAGTAAACACCATGAGTCTTCACAGGTCCTCCAGGAATCCCTGCAATGAAACAGGTTTAGCAGCCTCACAACCCTCCTGTTGCCTCAGTCCTTTGGCCAAAGGAGCTGGATTTTGGGGGGAATCAGAGGTAAGAGGGTGGATGTGGGGAGAGGCCTGCTTTTCCTTGGCATCCCATGTAACTCACAGTCCTTCACGGCACTGATACTGCTTGTTGGTGAGATTCCCTCAGCCCTCTAAGTGAGGGCATGTGTGCCCAGCAGGACGATACAAGAAATATCTCACACCCCTCTCATACACAAAGGCAAGAGGACACAGAGCTGCCATGGCTCAGCTGGCATCTGTTCCCACTAAAGTCTCAAACACACTTCTTGGCTTTCACAGCCCCCAGAGAACATGACTCATTTGGGAATGTGCATCAGAAGGGACCCAAGGGACCTGGGAAGGGAGAAGAAATAGCCATGCCAGCATGGCTATCAGCACCTCTTTCCCAGACAAGCAGTGCATCCACCTGCATGCCAGGAAAACACGGTACCCACCTGATGGAAGCCCAGGTAGTCCTGCACTGTAGGGGAGATGTAGAAGATGTAGCCATCTCCTGTCACAGCGATGACAAAGCCATTGAGTGCCTGAAAGCAGAAGTTGAGCCAGAGTTACCCTCCCCAGCTTCAACCCAGCTGCTGAAAAATGGAATTCCTCAGGTGTTTCTTCAGCATCAGGGGGACAGGAAGGGACCTTCTTCATCAACAAGGAACCCCACCAAGAAGGAAAGCATCTGGTAACCACACAGGACTTAATTCTGTTGGTCTTTTTGTCCCCAGCATGAGCAGTGATCTGGGATGGACTGACCACTTTCTCCAAACCCATCATGGAAGGCGTCACTGCAGGGCAGCTCCTGCACCAGGAGGGACCAGCTAAGGAGAGGTTTCATGGAAGATCTAGAGTTGGTTTCCTCCTCTCCAGCTGCACCAGCTTGGCACAGCTACACTCTTCTGGGGCTCTGATTTGGACAGGATGATCCTTGTGGGTCCCTTCCAACTCAGGATATTCTATGATTCTGTGATTTCCTCTAACAAAACCTGCTTACAACTTCAATAACAAGTAGCAATGGGTGTATAGGGGGAAGAAGGGCTGCTCTGAGCCATTCAGGAGCCTGCAGACTCCTGGATAAGCCTGGAGTCAGTTCAAGCTAACAAAGCCTTCAAAGATAGCAACCAAACTCCAGTCACTCCCTAACCTGACCTATTTATCCACTCGTTAATTTTAAGGATGACATCCAAAGACACTTCAAGCCTTGCTCTTCATCCTAAATAGAGGTTATACAAGCTTATTTTTCCATCTCTTCTCCCCATACTGTCTCCAGTCACCTCCTCCCCTCCAAAACCTGCTTTTTAACCCTTAGCACCCGAGGGCATCTCTGCCACTCTCGGCTCTGAGGGTACGTGAACAACTCGTCACAACAGACACAAAGTAGGACCAAACCCAGTCACCAACATCATTCCAAGATGGTGATGCAGCTAAAACCAACACCCACCTTGAAATAAAAGAAGGTGGGAAAATCTGGAATATCAGATCCCAGATTTGTGAAGGCCCTGACACATCAAAGAATCCCAGAGTGGTCTGGGTTGGAAGGGACCTTAAAGCCCACCTTGTTCCAAACCCCTGCCACAGGCAGGGACACCTTCTACTAGCCCAGGTTTCTTCAAGCCATGTCCAACTTGGCCTTGAACACTTGCAGGGATGGGGCAGCCACAGCTTCCCTGGGCAACCTGTGCCAGGGCCTCACTACAAATTAGGGAAACTGTTCCAAAACTCTAGAGGATCATGGCTGGGGTAAAGGGAGGGGAGCTCACACATCCAGTAAACACCCAGTAAATGAGGCAAGATGAAGATCCAGAGATACCTGGTGACCATTTCAGACTGATTTCCACCAAAAGCAAAGCACTGCATTAGACAGTAACTCTTGCCCCTTGCTCTTGTCTGTAATATATTTATTAGTGAACAGATGGAGAGAAATTAGGAAAAGAGCACCCTAAATGGAAACCTAACATACAGATCCAGCTTGCTGAGGGACTGGTCCTTCCCTTTGTGTGCTGCAGCCCCCTGAGGGGCCTTGAGTCAGAGCTTTCTGCAAATTACAATATCTGATTAAAATGCTCTTTGGGAAAAAAAAAAAGCCACCAGGCAGCTCAGTGGGGGATTTCTGTCACACTCACACCTCATAAGCTCTCCAGATGCCTTCAATCACCCGAGGCTGCCAAGGCTCTGGTGGATCAACAAATTGCCGTCAGATGGTCCAACTCCAAACCTCTGGAGAGGGCTCAGGAGCAGCTCCATCGTGGGACTGGGGCAACCACGGGCTCCCCACTGTGTTATTCCAGCTGTTCCTCCGTGACTGTCACACTTGCAGGCAGCTGGGACCGGAGCCCACGTGGGAGCCCTCGTGTGGTCTGAGGTCCATGGCCAGAAGTCACACCGAGCTCCCAGGAGTCGCTGCCTCACCAAAATCCCACACGGAGCCTCGTGCTGGGGCTCTGCTCACACCCGCCCGCCCCCACAGCTCTGGGCTGAAGGGACTGAAGGCAGAGCCAAGCATCCATCTGCTGGTGTTTGGAGAGGTGGCAGAAGAGGGGTGAAGGCCCAGAAAGTCTCCAAGAGAGCTGGAGAGGCACTCTGTAAAGGGTATGTGCGGATAGGACAAGGGGGAATGGCTTCCCACTGCCAGAGAGCAGGGTTGGATGGGACGCTGGGAAGAATTTCTTCCCTGGGAGGGTGGGAAGGCTCTGCCACAGGTTGCCCAGAGCAGCTGTGGCTGCCCCGTCTCTGGAAGTGTCCAAGGCCAGGTTGGACAGGGCTTGGAGCAACCTGGGCTAGTGGAAGGTGTTTCTGACTGTGGTGAGGGATGGAATGAGACGGGGTTTAAGGTCCCTTCCAGCCCAAACTGTTCTGGGATTCTGTGAAAGCACAGGCACAGGCAATGACAGGAACAGGGAGCAGTTAAGGGTCTTGTACAGACCTGCCCTGACCCCAAGGGCAGGGTTGCTAAGCTGACATGCCCAGGTGTTTATTCAGCAACCAGCCTTTCCATGTGACCTTTCCATCCCAGTTCCTTCCAGCTCACATCTACAAATGGCAGCCCAAACCAAGAGCATTCTGGGGCAGCTGGTTCACCAGCCCCTCATGCTCTGGAGTTCCCTGACAGCTCTCCCATTAGACACTCACTGGCCTTTCTACAAAGCAAAGCTCCCACTGCCACGGATTTCTTGCACCCCTCCTTTCAAGATCCATCTTCCCTTCTTTTCTCCCCCACAACCTACAGACTTAAGCTGGGCTTTTCCCAACCCAGGCAGGCAGGGAACATATCCCTACAGAGCTCACGCAACGCCCCAGGTGGGGCAAAGAGTTCCTGGGGGACGTTTTATCCTGAGCTATCACCATTCTCCTCTCGGCATTTGCCAGAACATAAGGAACACACCACCCCAGAGACTAATGAGGGATCAATCCCTACACCACCATACGATATCCCTAAACATCTTGGCTGGGATGGAGCTTGAGTCCATGAGCTGTAGTGTAACCAAAGGGGCAGAAAATGGTAGTGGGGATGAGAGGGAATGGTGGGATGGGGACCTGGATCTGTCCCAGCCAGGCAGTGTCACTGGTCTCTGTCCCTGGGTGCTCAGTGCCTGCAGAAATCACAGGGAAGCAGCTCCAGGCAAGGCAGGGTCTCTCCTTGCTCCACAGATGGGACCACATGCTCCAGAGCTGCTTGGGAAGACCCCAAATGACCAAATTACCTGGAGCAGCAGTTCCCCCTCAGGAAACGGCTCCCTGTCGACCTGCAGGTCTGTATGTCTGTTCCCCCCTGGGGCTCTGGGCTGATCCAGCAGGCAGCTGCCAGCCTTTGGAGCTGTGGCTGCAAGAGAGAAGGCAAGAAATCAGTGTGGAAGAGGCAAGCCAGGAGCCTCTTCCTCCTCCTGCCAACCCCAGGGCTGCTCATGCAGCCACACCACGCCATCCAGAGCCCGTGGACTTGACTTGGAGGGAGGAGAGACCAGTGGGAACTGGCACAGAGCCCATGACAGAGCCATGCCCAACTTGCCCAAGGCTTCCTCCCAGAGATTATTTTCCCTGCTTGATCCCATTTCTGGGAAACCTCACTTCTGCCAAGGTCTGAGGCAGAGATGCAAAGGATAGAGGGGAGCTAAGTGCTTCTGGGATGGCCAGGCTGGGAAACAACACCCAATACAGGAATAACTCTGCAGGTTAGAGGCTGGTAGAGCTGGAGTTCGCTTCAAGCCACCCCAGTGGGGTGCTCTCTCAGCTCTCCTGCCCTTCAGGGCTGAAGAAGGATGGAGGCAAACCTTTCCAAACCACCCCAGATGCCACCAAATTACCCATATTTTTTTTCTCCCTTTGGCTGCTCAGAAGCAGGTCAGAGGGTTGGTGTCCACGACGCTCCCAGGACACCTGAGCAGCTCTCAGCTGCCAGGACTCGTTGCCATGACCTCCCCAGGCTGATTCACGTGCTGCCTCATGCTTCATTCCCAGCGGCCTTCAAGGCAACACCCTTGGGTGCAACCGACATGAAACCTCCTCCTGCCCTGGTCGCAGGACCTTGGGCATCACAGGACACACAGAGAACTGGTTGTTCAGGGAACAGAAATGAGGAGGGTGGCTCCCAGGGACATGCCTGGTACTTCATCTGTTGATTCTCACTGAAAAACCTCAGTCCAAACTCAGGACAATTTCAAGGCATGTTTTTGTGCCAGCTCAACAAAAAACCCCCACACAGATAAAGCTCAAAGCAGCCCCCATGTAGGAACCACCCACCTCTGCCACCACCACGAGCTCCCACAGCGCCCCAAGGTCAGACAGAGCTCACCTATCCCATGGGATCCACATCCCAGCAGAGATCACTGCCTGCCCTGGTGTGTCAGATGGTGCTGTGTGACCTTGGGTGGATCCAAAGGGAAAAACTCCTCTGAATTTGGGAGAGCGGTAGGAAAGGAGGAAGAACCTCAAACCACCCCAAGCCTGACTGTACATTTAATTTTCTCCATGGCAGAAGCTCTCGCTCCACCATTGAAAGGTTTTTAAAGGTTTGTTCCCTGGGAACACCAAGTTCAAAGCCAAAATAATTCAAAACCCAAAAAAGTTCCACGTGAAACTGCTGCCATGAGACATTTTGCTTTGCATCAAACCATCAGTATGCAAAGACATTCCCCCTGATGGCTTGGCATGTTTGTAATAAAACCCAGTTTGGGGCCAAAACATCCCTGGGATGTATTTCTACGTGGGACAAGGGCCTGCCCACGCAGGCTGTCAACAGGCAGGGCAGGGACAAAGGTAGGGCAAAGGGAATTAGCTGAAGGCCTTGCACAAGGTGACACAAAGAGCAGTGGGGAGGATGCTCTGAGGCCACAAAGCAGAATTACCCTCGATCTCTGTCGGTGAGAGAGCTGGGATACTTCAGCCTCCCCAAAAACTCGATGCTCAGGCAGCACCTCCACCTTCTCCATCAGTCACATCTTCTGCCCTCTCCCATTCTGTGCCCTCAGAGGTGGATCAGCCAGGCCAGGGGATCTGAGACCTCTGGGAAAGGCAAGGAGTCACCAAACAAAAAGCCTTCTCACATGACTGCCATGTGATCCCCAAGTTCAAACACTCTGAGCCCATCTGGACCGCGGGTCTGGCTTCAATTTACACTTCATGGAGCGGAATAATTTCAAAATGAAACATCAGCTCTTTTTTTAAATCTGATTTCTTTTGAAGTGCTGACTCCTCTCTGAAGCATTGAAATGAGGCAAGCTGGCAGGGGGCTTCAAAAAGGAACGAGTTCTTCCAAAACAAAGCTCCGAAAGGGCAGTGAGTGATTTGAGAGGACGCACATCCCGGGAACGTGTGGTCTCCAGCTCTCTCCCAGTGCCCGCCAGCAGCATCTGCAGGGAGAGCTGGGGAGAGCTGCTGTGGGCTTACAGCATCCAACAGGAAACGGGTCCAACATGTATCCAAGCTATAATGTACCCACAGCAATAGAAACAACTGCAGAGAAAAGGACGATGCACTTTTGCTGTTTGCGCCCAGTTTTTCCAGCCTCCTGCTACGCATCCTTGAGAATAAATGGGAATTAACACGATGATGTGGTGCTTGGGGACATGATTTAGTGGTGGGCTTGGCAGTGCTGGATTAATGGTTGGACTTGATGATCACAGAAGTCTTTTCCAATCTTAACGATTCCGTAATTCCATGAAAAAGACCACGGGAAAAGTCATCTGCAATACTAGACAAATTCCAGGGGTTTGCTGAAGCGATTTGGTGATAATTTCTATTTTCAAAGAGCTTGGATAAGGGCTCTCTGTGTGTAACTTTTAAGACAGGAGGGGAAAATCCAGCTCTGTCCTGAACCCCAGCACCATGAGAGCACTGGAGGAGGTTTCCTGCACTGGTGTGATCCCCAAAGATTGAAAAGGCTTTCATTCAGCCAGGGAAGCAGATCAGTAACAGACAGGATCAGTAACAGACAGGATCAGTAACATTTTCATCCCCTCTTGGGGGCTTTCTTGCCTCTGCAAGGGGGTTTCTAAGCCCTGCAATGGAGGAAAGCCCTCAAGCAGGAGAAAGAAGGGAATAAGAGTAAAGCAATCCAATCTCTCCACTTTTTGCTTGTCACACATCCCTTGCCTCTGGCATGGATTTGGCACTGGAAAAAAAAGGTTATTGGTGACAACCCTGGAGTCAGTTCTGCTCTCACGGGCTGGGTTACACCAGTGGGAAGTGCCAGGCTTCGCCCACGGCAAGCATTGCCCTTTGAACTGGCTCCAGAGATGCCTGGCACCAAAAAACCAGGAGCTCCCAGCTCCTCCAGCAACACCAAGCCATGCACAACTGTTTTCCTCTTGGATCTGATCCCAAACCCTGTCAAATTAGCACCAACCTTTGCCCCAGCTGTTTAACAAAGGCATTTTGCCAAGCAGAGCAGGCTCATGCCATCCAAGTAAAACAGACAAATGCCAAAGCCACAGATTATAAACCTGTTAGGAAAAGTCACGCAGTATTTCCCAAGGAGCACAGAAATGCCCAGGAGAGCTCTGGCATCCCCAAAGCCCATGCCAGCCTCTCCAACCTGCTGCTGCAAATGTTCATCCCACACAGTCCTGCAGGATCTCACCCAGGGACAGATTTAAACTTGACTCCTTTCACTGCATCAGTTGCTTCAGGCCCAGACCCCTGCAGCTCTGGCCCATGGCAACAACAAAACACGAGGAGATGAACAAAAAAGCTAATTTAACACTGATGGCAGTGAGATTGCCCAGTGAGACCTGTGCCAGCTGCCCTGCAGTGGAGCACTAGGAAGGAACCTGGTGTGACCAGCAGCAGTGGTGGGAAAGGACCTGGGGAGACCTCCTAAGCCAAGTCCCTGCTCCAGCAGGGTCAGCTGCAGTGGGTTTCCCAGGACCAGTCCCTGGCACAGATGGGGATCTTGGATCTAACCTTCCTAACTGCACCAGTGCAGGGATGGTGAATGTCCAGCAGGGGTCTAGGAGGATTCATCCTGCACTCCTCCACAGGCAGGTGGATGGAGACCCACCAGGACTTGAAGGCCAGTGGTGGCAGGAATATTCCACCCAGCACATCCTCGTGGGAAGCCAGATGTGCAGGAGACAGTCGTGCCACGTGTCACAGCCCGTGCAGGACACTACCCTGCCCTCCCTCACGCTTGGGCAGCAGCCCAGATGTGTCTGGAGGAGGTTTGGAAGGAAGGTAAACACAGCCAGGGCACATGTGTGGCCCACACGTGGCCAATGGCATTTCCTGCCCCAGGCTGGCACTGGGCTGGGTGTGGGCCAGGGGGCACGAGGAGGGACCCCACTATCCTCTGCTTGTTAGGAGCTGTTAGTCATCCCAAACTTTGCCAGGCTCTTGTAGCAGGAGAGGGTTTTCCATGGGTTCTGAAAGAGGGTAGGGTTAGATGGGATATCGGGAAGGAATCCTTCCCTGGGAGGGTGGGGAGGCCCTGGCACAGGTTGCCCAGAGAAGCTGTGGCTGCCTCTGGATCCCTGGAAGTGTCCCAGGCCAGGTTGGACAGGGCTTGGAGCAACCTGGGCTAGTGGAAGGTGTCCCTGCCCATGGCAGGGGGTGGAAGGAGATGATCCTTAGGGTCCCTTCCAACCCAAACTGTTCTAGGACTCTGTGATCCTCCCTATTGCAAGACCTCTCCACGTGGGTGACCCAGGAAGAGGGCATGGCAGCACATTCCCTAAGCACACCCTCTCCACCTCACAGAGCATTTTTAGCCCCATTTTCTTGCTCACCCTTGGCAGAGCCACATCTGCAAGCCCAGAATCTGCTTCCTTTGTCACAGGAACTGTAGGAAACGAAGCCCAGCACAGCTCTCTAGTCAGCTGCAGCTTTTCCAAGCCGCTCAGCACTAAAACCCACCCAAGCTTTCACGAGCTCTCACTGCTTGCAGCAAGTGGGGCTCCCGTCACAGCACACGGAGCCCAGAGCACCGTGGCAGTCGCAGCACTGCCAACGTAGGGACAAGCTTTTCTCCTGGGGCACTTGTTCTCAAAGAGACAGGGATCAGCAAAGTCACTCCAGATT